>NC_043972.1:59384924-59422424 GCF_902148855.1 Sphaeramia orbicularis
AGTCTGAGTACACATACCGTAGTCTGAGTACACATACCGCAGTCTGAGTACACATACTGCCGTCTGAGTACACATACCGCAGTCTGAGTACACATACTGCAGTCTGAGTACACATACTGCCGTCTGAGTACACATACTGCAGTCTGAGTACACATACCGCAGTCTGAGTACACATACTGCAGTCTGAGTACACATACCGCAGTCTGAGTACACATACTACAGTCTGAGTACACATACAGCAGTCTGAGTACACATACCGCAGCCTGAGTACACATACTGCAGCCTGAGTACACATACTGCAGTCTGAGTACACATACTGCCGTCTGAGTACACATACTGCAGTCTGAGTACACATACTGCCGTCTGAGTACACATACCGCAGTCTGAGTACACATACCGCAGTCTGAGTACACATACTGCAGTCTGAGTACACATACCGCAGCCTGAGTACACATACTGCAGTCTGAGTACACATACTGCAGCCTGAGTACACATACTGCAGCCTGAGTACACATACTGCAGTCTGAGTACACATACTGCAGTCTGAGTACACATACTGTAGTCTGAGTACACATACTGTAGTCTGAGTACACATACTGCAGTCTGAGTACACATCTGAGTACACATACTGCAGTCTGACATACTACAGTCTGAGTACACATACCGTAGTCTGAGTACACATACTGCAGTCTGAGTACACATACTACAGTCTGAGTACACATACTGTAGTCTGAGTACACATACTGTAGTCTGAGTACACATTCTGGGGTAAAAACACAACAGGGTCAAATTAAAACATATCCAATTTCTTGCTGCAGTAAAAACATATATAAGTATATCTGAAATGTTGAAGTATAAAAGTGAAATTGACCAAATACCAGTGTTTTTTTTCAGACCAATTTGTCTGGTTTCACCTTTTATGTTTCATTCATTGATTTCACTTTGTTTATTTTGAGTTAATGACTGAATTGTTGTGAATGAATGTCGTTCTGTTGGACATGCACATGTCTGGGTTCTGTTCACATCTTTTACATCAATAAATCAACTCCATCACCCCCTCCACAGGGTCACAGGGGTCCCAGGTGGAGGGGGGGCCCACCGTGGACATGCTGCCAGTCCAGTCCAGCCTAATCCAGTCCAGTCCAGCCTAATCCAGTCCAGTCCAGTCCAGCCTAATCCAGTCCAGCCTAATCCAGTCCAGTCCAGCCTAATCCAGTTCAGTCCAGTTCAGTCCAGTCAAGCCTAATCCAGTCCAGCCCAGCCCAGCCCAGCCCAGTCCAGTCCAGTCCAGTCCAGTCCAGTCCAGTCAAGCCTAATCCAGTCCAGCCCAGCCCAGCCCAGCCCAGCCCAGTCCAGTCCAGTCCAGTCCAGTCCAGTCCATCTTAATCCAATCCAGTCTAGTCCAGTCCAGCCTAATCCAGTCCAGTCCAGTTAGTCCAGTCCGGTGCTGACGTCCAACAGACCAACACGTCCACTCTTCTGGCTCGTTTACGTTCGTTAACCAGGTTTGAACTCATTTGGGTTCAGGTTCCACATTCAGCCCAGTCTGATCTAAAGTCAAATAATAGAATAAAAGGAAAATTACTTCATGAAAATGTTAACATCCACAAACTGTCTTTTAAAAATGTCAATAACATGAACAAGCTAAAATTTCTTTAAAATTAGTGACTTTTTTTTTTCTAATATTCTGTGTCCATTTACATGTTCATTTCACCGTACAGCTCACAGTGGATCATCTACAAAAACACTAAACATTTGGTACAATTACACTTATTTTCCTTAAGATATTTCAGGTTGTTCATATTTGTTCAGATTATTCACATTTTTTGTTAATATGAACATTTTCATGTAATTTTACTTTTTTACACTAAAAGATAATCATCTGTAGTTGTCATTATGTATAAATTATTATGGCAGTATTTGACTGGACTACAGGGATGGAACCATATGAAAATTTCATATCACAGTTATTGTGACCAAAATTATCACGGTTATCATTACTATCACAGTATTGTTGAAATTATGCTCAAAATGTTCAAAAAGTACTAATACACACACTGAAATAATTTAACCAAGTTGTATTTTGAAAAAAAAAAAAAAAGAATAAATAATAGGCACAATGTCCCCTCTGTTGCAGAAACATTCAAATATTAACCCTTAGTGGTCTGAGCCTATTTTGTTTGTTTTTCAGTCCTTTTGATTTTGCCTTTATATACTATATAAACAAATGTTTACTATAGCCATGTTTGGATCTTTTTTTTTCAGCACAACTTCATCTATATCATCTGTCTATTATTTTTTCACTTTAACCTACTATAAAAACATAAAAGGACAGAAAACACGAAAAAATATAAAATCCGATTTTAAAAATGTATATAATTTATTGCATAAATAACACACAGATGCTTAACGAAGCTTTTCAAAACCTTTAAAAGTGAATATTGGTTCCAAATATTAGGTATATAAAATTAAAATTGTAATAAATTCAAACTATACTCAAATATTTGACATAAAAGCAGATCTCTACATAGGTGTTTTTTCTGGAAAAGTGCGGTAATCCAACACGGTTATCATGAGAATTAGAATTTAAACGGTAATACTAACCGTCTGCAATTTTACTGCAGTTTATCATTTTACTGGTAATCGTTCCATCCCTGGACTGGACATCATGTTGGTCTGAATGTGGAACCAGAACTAAACTGATCTGAACATCATTAATTGTTCATATCTTTAGTGTCATTTTTATGTTTCACATTCGTCCCACGGACCGGACTGGACCCTCTGCTGGGCTGGTTTTGGCTTTGTCTCTGCACCTGTGGAGGACCCATGTGGACCCTTCCAGACCTGGACCTTGACCTGGACCTGGACCTGGACCTGGACCAGGTGAGGTCGGTTCCTCTGCTGGTTTCAGTCTGCGGTTTCCTTGACTGGCTGCAGAAGTCACCTCCGCTCTTCTCCAGATGATAATTAGGGTTTTTTCTCTCTGAGCTGTGCAGTTGTTTTTCCTGTGGAGGCCTTTGTGTGAATTTGGGTCAGGGCTGAAGGCGCTGATCCTCCCCCACAGATGACGACAGCGCAGGGATTACAGCGCAGACCAAATCAGATCAGCTGAACCCACAGACACACACGGCGGCACATTCACACACATGTTCGGTAAAGGTTTGATCCCCGTGTTGTGTGTCTGTCATTTCACAGACGCTTCATTCTGAATCACAAAACACAACCTGAAACAGATCAGACACACAAAACCTGCCACAGAAGCTCATCAGCAGGGTCTTGGAATCATCTTTGTGTTATTTTCTACTGTCTGACTCCAGTAATACGTGGATTATTGTCATGAAAGGGCCAGGGTTTTGTCTGTGTTTATTTTTTTTAATATGTGTGTTAGTGTACGACGGCAGATTAGAGCCACATAAGAAAATAAAAACACCTGACACTAGGAGAATAAATCAAGACAAAACCTGTAATATTATGAAAATAAAGTCATAGTTAAAAAAAACACAAACACATAATTTAACAAAAATAATGTCGTACTTTTATGAGATTGACGTCCTAATATTCTGAAAATAAATTCTCAATATTGCGATAAAAAGTCCTCATTTATAAATCTTAAGCCTTTTAATCCTTGTTGATGTCAGAGTTTCCAGTTACAGCGAATGCAACAAACGAAGCATCAACTTTCACTTCTGCCGACGACTAATGCTAATGTGTTGATGGTGGGCGGGGCTAATAGGCTCAGTATTTGGTGGGCGGGGCTAACAGGCTCAGTATTTGGCCTTTGTGCGTAAACCCCAAATGAACCTGACAGAATGTTCCCAGTTCTTGGCTTTATTCTTGAAATACGATGATATTATTCTTTTAAAATTGTGATTCTTTTTGTTTTTGACTTTGTTTTCTTTATTTTCTCTCAATATTTAACGACTTTATTGTGGTAGTGACTAGTGTTTTTCTTTCATGTGGCTCTAATACACCGTCATGTTAGTGCTTTGAAAGGGACGGAGTTTATTTTGAAGTGTGTCATATTTTTGTGTCTGTGCTCAGTCACAGTTTAGTCTGGATCGGATGTCTGGGTCGGATTGGTTGAGCTACTCGTGGGATCGGACATGACAGTTTAGGGTCGGTAGAAGGATGGGGTAAAAGGGGCGGGACTATGTGAGTTAAACTTCACCCCACCCCTTTTCTAATGTTTTCTTTTATATTATAATAAACAGTCCATCAGCTGTTTCATTTTTATGCTAGTTCCAAACCACTGTAGATCACTTAAAGGTACGGAAGACTTTCGTGATGAATTTTTCATCAGATCTGTCAGACCTCAGTCATATCCTCAGTATCATGAATCTGTTAGTCTGTCTGTTATTACTCACCTGAATCTCTCACATTACAGTGAACAATTTTGAAGTGCCATCCACCAGAAACAAACCCCGTGTGTTTACATTCTGAACCGGGAAGTAACTCGGGCATCTTAGGAATTTTTTTGTCGCAACGTGCATTGTGGGAAATGGAGGCTCATGCAGCCGCTGCCACTGTAATACAAGAGATTCAGGTGAGTAATGACAGAAAGACTTACAGATTCATGATACTGAGGATATGACTGAGGTCTGACAGATCTGAAGAAAAATTCATCACGAAAATCTCCTGCACCTTTAAATAACTGTTTCACTTTATATCACTGCCCTGAAATGTGTAAATACAATTAGAAGTCTTTATTTGCAGTACTGTACAGGAAGCTCTTTTAGAGGTAGCTCTTTAGCAAGTGTCTTTTAGAGTAGATATACTAACCTGAATGTCAACACTGTTGTGTTGTGTTTTGATCTATCTATCTATCTATCTATCTATCTATCTATCTATCTATCTATCTATCTATCTATCTATCTATCTATCTATCTATCTATCTATCTATCTATCTATCTATCTATCTATCTATCTATCTATCGATTGTTCTATCTATCTATCTATCTATCTATCTATCTATCTATCTATCTATCTATCTATCTATCTATCTATCTATCTATCTATCTATCTATCTATCTATCTATCTATCTATCTATCTATCTATCTATCTATCTATCTATCAAGATTTCAGTCAGAGCTTGTTTAAAACCATCAAAGTGGATTCTCTGTTTAGTAAAAGATGCAAAAGCTTGTGTGTTGTTGAATAGAATAGAATAGAACAGAATAGAACAGAATAGAACAGAATAGAACAGAATAGTCTTTATTGTCATTGTAACATGAAACATTTACAACAAAATTTTAAAAAGTGTCAACCAGTCAGTGCATAATAAAAACAAGAAAAGCACTCGGAGAGCGCAGACCTCCACCAAGACAGGTCCCCCCCCCCACCCCCCCACCCCCAATCACCACCAAACTTTAATCCTTTCTTCCTTGTGCCAGTATCAACATTTCCTGAAAATTTCCTGAAAATCCGTCCATAAGTTTTTGAGTTATCTTGCTAACAAACAAACACACACACAAACACACAGAGCAAAGTGATCACAATACCTCCTAGCGGAGGTAACAACACAGAAACAAACATCACAATAGTAAATAAATAATTATAGGAACAAACACACACAGCCATGCATTCTATCATTGCACGACCTCCATCGCTGTATATATGTGTTGTGTTAAAGGTTGTTTTTTTTGGCATTGGGGGTGTTATTGGTGTTGGATAAAAACTGTTTTTGAGTCTGTTTGTTGGTGATGTGATTGTCCTGTATCGTCTGCCTGAACTGGTCTGTAGCCAAACCTTGTGTTCATCAGTTGAACGTCTGGTCATGTGTAGACGAACAGGTTCTGTTTTAGATACTGGGAGGACAGTTCCATAGAGTCCGAAGAGGAAATACATTCAACTGGAGGATTTCAACAGCTTTAACAATGAATAAACATTAACAAACATCATCAAACAGATTCCATGACAATGTCACACATCCAGAAAAACAACAGCTACTCTGTCCTGTAAAGGTCAAAGGTCACAGCAGCTGAAGAAATACAAAAGAATAATACATAAATATAATACAAAAATAACACAGACCTTTATTTTCCCACCAACAACTGTGGGAAAAACACACACACACACACACACACACACACACACACGAACGCACACACACACACACACACACACACACATTCAGATAAGTAACTTATTAGTAAAACAGGATGTTGTTAAAACTGGAGGTGGTTTTGTTGCAGCCATGAAAGGGTTAAGTTTCACCTGGTGTCTGTGCAGAAGTCAAACTAAACATAGATTATAATAAATCTGTGTCATCAGACTGGAAGGACTCAGCTGCACATGAAGGGGAATATTCCCACAGTTAGAGGAATGCATTTATCTACAGGAATGAAATAATAATATTAGTTTTACTGGCTTCCTCCAATCAGACGACTAATTATGGTGATGATTTCCTCATTCACACGAACGACTGCATCAATAATTAACAGGACGACCTTGAAAATAATAATCAATAATCAGTTTGTCTTCTACTTCCTCCACTCCACCGTACATGACTTACAAAACACAAAGTGCATTTTTATTCTAATTACGACATATTTGTCATGAAGTGACAGTCACACCCTCCCAAGGCCGAACCTTCCACCAACATGACAGTTCACTATTTTATTGACAGGAAAATTCCACCTTATCATGAATGTACCCGTAAATCAGATAAGGTGTGTGGAATGACTGCGTGGGTGGGGGCGGGGCAGGGGGCGGTCCTGCTGACTGTGTGTTCACTGACTGGACGATGGACACACTCAGACTACTCACACTGTTCGTCTTTGATCACACACCTTTTACAGCTGCCATGTGTCCGTCATGTGAAACACTGTTCACGCAAAACGTTTAAAGAATGTTGGAGTATTATAGGGAGATGTCAGGTGAACTTTGACTTCCTGTTAACCCTTCGGTATCCTGTCCACTAAGGCCCTCACTAAGCACCAAGTGTGCCTTTTTGGCACACTGTGGAATCATGTCAAAAAAATTTTCATACAGTTTGTTTTTAATTCTTTTACACTTTTTTCTATTTCATCAACTTGAGCCGTAAATAAAAATACCAAATACTCAATAATTGTCACATTTTTAACCCTTTAAATGCTGTGTTTGTAATGTAAATACAACATTTTTTGATGCAAAAAACACAAAACATTTGTTTTTGTCAGTATACTACATAAAAAGTGGATCACATATTATTAGATTTTTTCATCCTGGCATATGTCAGTGATTAACTCCAACATTAGTTAATCTGCATTATTATTTTTGGCGCTAGGTGAAATGTTCAAAAATACTAGCATCTGTCACCAAGTGTGCGTAAAATGCACACCTATAAATCAAACTATTAAATATTATATATTGATTTATTTTTCTGCTCTAATTTGATTTTATTTTTGTAAATCCAGGTCAGCCCTAATCATACAGATCAAATGGAAGGAATAGTGCGTTTTAGGCACACTGGGCAGACAGATGCTAGTCTGGTCATTTTCTTTTGTTTACAATGTGCACATTTGAGTTGGTGGACAGAATTTTAAAGATCATGCAAAAATGAACAACTTTTGAATTCTAACCTGATTTAAACTGTGAAAAATAATATGAAGTTTTTTAACACGAAGTGCAAAGTGTGCCTAAAAGGCACACCCAGATACCAGAGGGTTAATAAAGGTAAAAACCAGTTAACCCTTTCATGCATGAACTATGACAACCTTTGTCCAGACTTTTTTCTTGAGTGTTTTTATTCCTCCTTAGGCGTGAAAGAAACAATGTGATTGAGGGTTTTTTTCTTTTCATGGGGTTACATAATGTCCATGCATTTAATTTTTCAAGTAAAGAAAACATGTTCAAAACCCAATATCAGAAAGTGAGATGAAAACAATGAAATAAAAACATTTTTAATGCAGCTAATCTGATGTTTTCTCACATTTTAACATATTCTAATGCTAGCTATTACTCACTTCATGGAGATAATATGCAAAAAAAACCAAAAACCTTTTTGTCTAACAAATAACAATTGATTTACACTCAAACATGTCAGTGCAGATCAGGTTTATCAAGAACAGCAAAGTTGCAGTAATGGTCTGAATGTCAGTGTATGAGATGGTGCATAAGTGTCCACTGTGTTGGCTGATATGGAACTAAAACAACAAAACCCATGAATATACAAGAGAACAGCTGCAGAAGAACTGACCACTGGAGTGACCACTGGAGTGACCACTGTGCATGAAAGGGTTAATTTCACCAGGTGAAAAATAATGAAAGTCCAGCAGAACCCTGGAAAAGCAGCAGCAGGAACTGCAAGTGCATGTATGCATGTGCACGTAGGCGTGTGCACATATGCATGTGCACGTGTGCATGTGCACGTAGGCGTGTGCACGTATGCATGTGCACGTGTTCATGTGTGCATGTGTGCATGTGCAGTGGGTTTGGTGTCATCTGATCTATTTGCTTGTTAGCTGTGCTGTGTTTGTGCAGATCAGATGGTCCATGTTTGTGTCCCAGAGGAAAACCTCCCTTCACAAACGTCCTTCATACTGTGTCTGAACTAAAGCATGAGCCGAGGACAACGGCGTCCCATGTGGTCCATGTCCTCTACTTATGGACTTCATAATCAACACCACAGACGGACACTGTGTTGAAACCAGACACCGATGAGAAGCATCGATTAGAACAGGGGCGTCAAACTCATTCTAGTTCAGGGGCCACATTAAGCCAAATTTGATCTGCAGTGGGCCGGACCAGTGAAATATTAACAGAATAACATATAAATAATGTCAACTCCAAACTTTCCACTATGTTTAAGAGCAAAAAACGTAAAAACTATGAAATGAAAATGTTTACTTTTACCAACTATCCTTTAAAACACTGTGAATAACATGAACAAATGGACATGTCTTAACAAAATTAAGTGCAATTTTAACAATATTATGTCTCAGTTTATCATTTACACATGTAAATTACAACATAAAAATCACAGTGGATCACCAAATACACAGAACATTTAATAACAGGCAGAATATTGTAAAGAATACACTTCAGACATTTCAAAATGTTCATATTTGTTGAGGTTGTTTGTGTTTTTTTGAAAATTCAGTTAGTTTTAGTGTAGATACAGTAAAATGACATGAAAATGTTTACATTTAAAAAGGGAAAAAATTGGAGTTGTGAGTATTTCTAGGTTATTATGACAGTATTTGACTGATCCGACCCACTGGAGATTGAAGTGGTGTGTTTGTGGAACCTGAACTAAAATGATTCAAATCTTCAGTGTAATTTTTGCATTTCACAGATTCATCCCAGGGTCCAGACTGGACCCTTTGGTGGGCCAGATTTGGCCCCTGGGCCACATGTTTGACACCTGTGGTTTAGAACCTTCAAATATGACATGAAGAGGAAAATGTGATGGGAGTGTCTGTCCAGGTGGATGGTCCACGGGACACCAGGACACCAGGACATTAGGACACCAGGACATTAGGACACCAGGACACCAGGACATTAGGACACCAACCAGGACACCAGGACACACAGGGGGAAAAACTGTGCTCATATGATGCGGAAAGAAGGAGGAAATATTTGAGGCATTTACTGTTGATGTCAGGAAGGGGCTGTAAACACCACCCGCCTCCACTGGAGCGCACATGGACGTGTAAACAAACACCCCCACCCCCCACCCCCCCACACACGGGGGTATACACTTCAGCTCAAGGACACAGGAAATGAATCTCCTCCATTCTTGGGCTGTGATGTCATCGCTCCTGTCAGCTGACCTCCTTTAAACTTTTATGATCACATGACGCTGTTCTTCCGGAACCGTTCAGTGATTCGACGCCAAACCTGGTGATCTGAGAACGTGCAGACTCTGTCCCTCCGTATCTCCATTGACATGTTCAGTCCCGTCTCCTTCATATTTAACGCTTGTGTTCGTTTGTTCAGTGGCTTTGAAAGCAGCTCCGAACCTGGTTCCTCTGACCTCTGGTCCATGTGGGCGTGGCTCTTCCTGTGCATGTGGGCGTGGCTCTTGCTCCCGTGCGGGCTGATCCGTGACCTGCTGTTGGACTCACATCCTCAGATAACGCTCTGATAGCTTATCCCACCCTACGGTTGTGTGACCTCCAGAGGGTCACAGGTTCATGTATGTCCCACAGAACATACGTTGACCTCTGTGCACGTTTGTGTTTCATTCACCTGACTGTGTCTTTAAGGTCCTCATGTGTCCCAGCCGTTAACTCTTTAATAATGAAACTCAATATGATGCATTTCATCTTACGTCCATACATGTGGGATTTCATTTCAAAACAGCACTGGAAGACGTTTGTCCACTCTAAGACAAAAGGACAGAACTGTGTGTAACTCAGTCTTTTTTTCCATGTTTTTACATTCAGACAGGTCAGGACGGTCAAAGGCCTTCATGTTCATCTGTGAAGAAAAAACACCAGTGCATGTGTCAACAGTCATCTACATCTATCTAAGATATATAAAACAAATAAAATAAAATAAAAAGAATAAAAATAAATAAATAAATAAATAAATTTAAAAAAATACTAAAATATGAAAAAATAATAAATAAATAAATAAAAATGAAAAAAAAGTTAAAAATAATAATAAAAAAGAAAGAAAGAAAGAAAGAAAATAATTAAAAAATGAAAAATAAATAAATGAATAAATAAAAATAATAAAAAAAATTTAAAAAGAAAGAAATACGTAAAAAATCTATTAAAAAAAAAAAAATCCAATATAAACAAACAAACAAACAAACAAACAAATAAATAAATAAATGTCTGTTTTATTTCTGTTTCGACTCATCACGGACCCTGAACCCATCAGCCCAGTCCATGGAGCTCCTGCGTCTCCACAGACTGGTCCACAGCACACGTCTCAGTCTGTGTGGGACTCACTTTCCACTCACTAACAGTCTGTGGTGTCTCTGTGGACGCTCTCTGCTCTTCTGCTCTTTTCTGCTTGTCTTCAAGGCCACGGTTGGTCCTAACGTGTCCTACGGTCACAGAACTACCACCTGAAACCTGATCTTCTGCTGTTGGTCTCGTCTGTCGTTTGTGCTGGAAACTGTCTGTTAGACTCATAGGAAACAGATGACGACTGAAACCGGATCAGGTTGGACGACACACGATCAGCGTGAGACAGACGGGACACGGCGTTCCGGGGACAACGGCGCCACGTGACCACCAGGTGTTGAATGAACTGATTAATAATAGAAGGTCCAACCCTCAGGGAGAGAACAGGCCCAGAAGAACCTGGGTCAGGTCCAGGAGAGCCTGGATCCGATCCAGGGCCACAGGTTGTTTCTCCGAAAAAATAATTTCATTGAGAAACAAAAACTGAAACCACAAAAGGACTTTAAAGGTGGTTCCTGAAACAGTCTTGAGACAAAGGCTGTTTGAGGTTTGGACCAGAGGAACCACATGCACATGTCCAAGTGGGTCTCCATCCCAGAGGAACCACATGGACATGTCCAAGTGGGTCTCCATCCCAGAGGAACCACATGCACATGTCCAAGAGGGTCTCCATCCCAGAGGAACCACATGCACATGTCTAAGTGTGTCCCCATCCCAGAGGAACCACATGGACATGTCCAAGTGGGTCTCCATCCCAGAGGAACCACATGGACATGTCCAAGTGGGTCTCCATCCCAGAGGAACCACATGCACATGTCTAAGTGTGTCCCCATCCCAGAGGAACCACATGGACATGTCCAAGTGGGTCTCCATCCCAGAGGAACCACATGGACATGTCCAAGTGGGTCTCCATCCCAGAGGAACCACATGGACATGTCCAAGAGGGTCTCCATCCCAGAGGAACCACATGCACATGTCTAAGTGTGTCCCCATCCCAGAGGAACCACATGGACATGTCCAAGTGGGTCTCGATCCCAGAGGAACCACATGGACATGTCCAAGTGGGTCTCGATCCCAGAGGAACCACATGCATATGTCCAAGTGGGTCTCCATCCCAGAGGAACCCAGTTAGAGTTGAAACCCTCAGACATTCAGATAAAAACACCTGGTCTTCAACACAAAATGCATTAAAGTAAAGTGTGTTTTGAACAAGAACAAATAATTCTATTAAAATGTAAAAAGCAAAAGGAAAATGTCAGAAGAATAAAAAAAAAATTAGCAAAACACAGATAGAAATGAAGTCCAGTCATAAAGGACCAGTTTCATCTGGTTCCATGTTGTCCTCAGGTGGCTCAGGTGGTAGAGTGGGTCGTCCAATAACCAAAGGGTTGGCGGTTCGAATCCCACTCTGTCCTAGTCAGTCTACACCCTCCCTGCCTCCAGTGCCACTCACACTGGTGTATGAATGTTTGGTGGTGGTGGGAGGGGCTGTAGGTGCAAAATGGCAGCCACGCTTCTGTCAGTCTGCCCCCCCCAGGGCAGCTGTGGACACAGATGTAGTTTACCACCACCAGAGGGAGAATGTGAGAGCCAATGAAGAATGGGTCAATAATGTAAAGCGCTTTGGGTGTCTAGAAAAGTGCTATATAAAAATCCAATCCATTATTATTATTATTATTATTATTATTATTATTATTATTATTATTATTATTATTATTATTATTATTCGGTTCATGGACCTCATTAGTCTCTTCTCCACTGACCCTCAAACTCTGTGAATATTCCATGAATATGAATATGAATATATAATATATGAATATGAAAAACAACAGTTTCACCAAAACTCTAGTTTTTCTCTGAATAGTTGTTGCTGTTGTTAGAGGTGTTTTTTCGTACTTAAATTGGTCTGTGACCCAAAACTGTAACGGAAAGACCTTTGAGTCCAACTAGAGTCCCATGACCAAAACAAACAGATGCTGATGAATGTTCGAACAAGAGAAGAAGAAGAGCTGAACCCAAACATGTGTGTGTATGTGTGGACGCACCAGGAAAACACATCAGTTTGAATTTAGTATTAGATATTTTGTGCGGTTCTACTTTGATTTGGGGTTTACGCACAAAGGCCAAATACTGAGCCCATTAGCCCCGCCCACCATCACCACATTAGCATTAGTCGAAGGACTTTGAAGACAGTTCGCACACATTTGGTTTGTTTCATTGTAAGAGTAACTGACCTCTTTACTGGAGGAGGAACTGACTGAAGTGGTCGACTGGAAATGCTGTCATCAATAAGGTTAAAGGTTTACCATTTATTAATTATGACTTTTTATCGCACAATTATGAATTCATTTTCAAAATATTATTTAATCTCATAAAAGTACAGGATTATTGTTGTTATTAAACATTAATTATGAGTTGTTGTTTTTTTTTAACTATGACTGTATTCTCATAATATTTTGACTTTCTTCTCGTACTGATAGGTGTTTTTATTTTCCTATAAAAACACCTATCACACCTAAAACGCCTCCGTAAAAAAAAACCCCGTGCACATCTGCTGAAACTGTCGATTCTGTGGAAACACCGACGGTGTGTGTTTGAAAGTGTGACTCTGAGTCTCGACTCTCCCACATTTTTTCACCACCCACAGGTTTTAAAGAGACAGTGCACATTTCCATGTTTGAGCTGAGGCTTGAAGAACTCTGAACAGGTTTCAGCAGTTTGAACCAAACTCTGAACCAACAGTGGACAGACGTGTTCTGCTTCGTGCAAAAAGTCACAAACTGAACCCTGGTAGAAACAATGACAGTGGGCGGGGCTTCAGCTCATCTCTTTTTAAATGTCGTTTTTAAATGAACCAGTTGTGTTCCACAGTGGGAAATGTTCACAGCTGATCAGGTCAAATGTGGGTTCCTGAACGTCCTTTGGTTGCACATGTGCAGGAACTGAATCACTGGACTCATGATGATGTGGTGGATTGTGCTTCTGTGGTACCTGAACCCTGAACCAGCACCTTTGACCCTTTATAGTTCACCCACTGAAATACTGTCAACCTGTTCCAGCCTTAGTGTGTTCTTAGAAGACAGAACAGGACTGTGTTACTTTTTTATTGTCATGTAGAAAATCAAACTCAATGAAGTTACCATATTTGGTTATTTGCCCATAACTGGCAAAAAAAAAAATAAAGAAATAAAAATCCAAGACGTAATTATAAAAAATACAAGAAAAACACATGTAAGGTGAAAGGAACCTGTATTTGATCCCATTAGAACCTGACTTTGGTGCCATTAGAACCTGACTTTGGTCCCATTAGAACCTTCCTTTGGTCCCATTAGAACCTGACATTGGTTCTATTAGAACCTTCCTTTGGTCCCATTAGAACCTTCCTTTGGTCCCATTAGAACCTTCCTTTGGTCCCATCAGAACCTTCCTTTGGGCCCATTAGAACCTGACTTTGGTCCCATTAGAACCTGACATTGGTTCTATTAGAACCTTCCTTTGGTCCCATTAGAACCTTCCTTTGGTCCCATTAGAACCTTCCTTTGGTCCAATTAGAACCTTCATTTGGTCCCATTAGAACCTTCCTTTGGTCCCATTAGAACATGACTTTGGTTCTATTAGAACCTTCCTTTGGTCCCATTAGAACCTTCCTTTGGTCCAATTAGAACCTTCATTTGGTCCCATTAGAACCTTCCTTTGGTCCCATTAGAACCTTCCTTTGGTCCCATTAGAACCTTCTTTTGGTCTGATGTCGGTGTCTTGTCATGTGTGCGGAAATGACCAAAAATAGTCACTTGCCGGGTAGGGGGTAATGACCTATTTCTCTGTGAACAGCTGATGAGTCAGTGTCCTGTACTTTAGTCCTGAGTCAGTGCTGGTGTGTGTGTGTTAAAGGTGAAAGAGGACTGTGCATGTCACTGAACTGGACCCCCCCCCCCCCCACTTCTCTCTTGTGGTCAGACATTCCGTTCAGAGGAACCAGATCTGGTCTAATGCTGAATCATAACTTTCTTCCAGTCCAGCTGTTTGTGCTGAATGTACCGGTTCAACCACAGGTCCAGTTCAGGTTCATTTCTTGGACTCATGTTCTCATCAGGGCCGGCTCAACAGCATTATGGGCCCTGGGCAGAGCAGGGTACTGGGGCCCCTCCCACAACTACTCACAGGAATTATTCCATCCATCCATCCATCCATCCATCCATCTTCTTCCTCTCATCTGGGGTCACAGACTCATCAGTCTAATGGATGTCCAAACCCCCCCCCCCCATGTCAAACGTCTTTTCTAATCCACAAAACACATGTGGACCAGTTGGACAAACTCCCATAAACCTTCAAGCCCCTGATGGAGACTGTAGAGCTGGTCCAGGGTTCGACTGTGGGTGGGACCCTCCTCTGCAGTACCCTGGGGTCAGGGGTCAGCGCCCACCAGGCCCATGTGTCAGACGGCCCTGGTCCTCATTTATTATTCTGAACAAAAATGAATGAATTGAACTTCCATGATCGTTCCACTTACTGAGTCGTGTTCCATTTTTCTGAACAGTAACAGGCATCGGCGTTCCATGGTAACCGTGGTAACGCCATCTCCCTTCCTCTCTGAGCCGTGTCCCTTAAACTGTAAACCTTAGAGTCATTCCAAACGTGCACTTCCGTCCGTCCATTGGCTCCCTGTGCTCCGTCTCATGTGTCAGCTGACTGCTCCTAAACCACATTTACTCTGATGCTTCTCAGACGAGTACACACATGTCTGCGCTCAGTCCTGTCATTGTCTGTTTCATCTCAGCGCTTCATGATCACTTTACAAACTCTTCTGCTTCTTTTCTCACTGTCAGCTCAAAGACATGGGAGCGTCATGTTTTTTTTGGGGGGGGGGCTCAATGAAAACACATGGAACATGTTTTTATTCACTGTTTGTTTTTACACAAAACTAATATGTGCCATAAAAATGACAACTTTCTGAATAAATCTAACAAAAAAGGCTAACTTCACATTTTATAATGATAATAATAAAATAAAAATAAAAATGAAAATAATAATAATAAGAAGAAGAATTCTTATTATTATATAAAACAGCTCCACTGTAGTTGGGGGTTATTTGGTTCAACTAAAATGACTTTGTCACATGGTCCTTGGAGTTGACCTTTCTTCCTGAGTCAGTTAACTAGTGCTTAGTATTAGCTGACCTCTGACCCCTCCCCTTCCAGCAGCTCCGCCCCTTCTTCAAATAGCCAGGCTACACAAACTACTGCCTCCAGAACGACAGATCACAAACTAATGGATGAAATCAGAGGTCCTCCATCCACCTGTTGTTTACAGTCTACAATTTAATGAGCTTCAGTTTGACTTATTCATATGTACACAGACTGTACATGGAAACACACACACATTCAACCAGCTCGACCTAAGTTCATGTTAGTTAGTTAGTTACACTGTAAAAAAAATCTGTAATTTAACAGAATTTTCACTGTTTATTTTACAGATTTTTTCTTTATTTTTAAGATACAGGAAAATATTGATAAAGTGGCAAAAATAGACTGTGATGTTTACATGCCAAATGTAAAATAACATGAAAAAAACTGTAATTGTGAATAACCAAAAAATTATAATTTTTTAAAAGAAATATTTTCTTTTTTCACAGAAAAATACAGTTAAAATACATTTACAAATGTATCATAATTTCACAAATACTTCTTTTCTATTTATGAGATTAAACTGTTAATTTAAAGTTTAATACTGTAAAAAAAATAATAAAACAAGATAAAATTACTGACAATTAACCATAAAAGAAGTATTTGTTCTGTAAGTTTAACTAGACTTGTTCATTAATTGACAAATATCTTGTGTAATTACAGGAGGTTTCACAACAAAAATGTTGAATAAATGTATTTTTGTGAATGTATAACATGTATAAGCACTGATAAACTGTCCAAATACAGTTTTTATCAGTGGATTGGACAACTGAGTCTCATTGAAAATTATTTATATATATATATATATATATTTATAGGTCATTTGATTGTTTTAATACATGTAAATATTCTTTATTAAACATTAAAAAGTCAAAAAAAAAAAAAAAAAAAAGAGCAAAATCTCATGTAAAGTTAGGGCAAAAAAAAGTATTTTAATTATGGAAAATTAACATATTTTTCTGAGATGGTTATTTTCTGTTATTTAACAGTATTTTTTCGGCACCCCTGCTGCCAGAATATTACCGTTTTTTTTGTTTGTTTGTTTGTTTGTTTGTTTTTTCTACTGTTTTGTTTGTTTGTTTGTTTGTTTGTTTGTTTTACACTGTAGTTAGTTAGTTAGTTAGTTAGTTAGTTAGTTGTATCAGTGTTTGGTTGCATGACTGACACTCAAGGTTCATCTTAACTTTGCCATGAAGTACAAGCAAATGAAATAAAATAATCCTGTGATATTTTCACTTTCTGTATCAATTGGAGAATAATCAATTATTAAAGAATGTCTATTGTGTCTAATTGTCTGGAAACACTTGCTACACAATAGTGAAAATGCTAACTCCGAAAAATAGACGCTGTAATATTCATAGTAATTACTAAACAACAAAACAAATCAAATGGGATAAGTCATCATGATAAGGTGATAATGCTGAATGTCCCAGGGCCATGGTGTACTAATGTAACCTGCATTCACTGCTCTGGGTGTGTACTCCTGGGGTTGAGTTACCTGATTATAAAGGCATATTGTGTGTTGTGCATTTGAAAAGCTCTTGCTTGAACAGGAAGAAGCAGAGCTTTTATTTCAGCTCTGATTCATTTTAAAAGAATGAGCTTTCAGCCTCAGCCTTTGTCTTTGTTTAGAATTGTACAGAACCGTGTGAAGACAGCTGTCAGTTCTACCGCCTTCAGTATCCATCAAGATCCAACCTGTCCTCTTCACATTCAGTTTTTCCAGTTTTCCTTTTGTTTGGGTTCACAGGGATGGGTGTGTTTACGAGTGTGCAACATGAGGCAACTATGAGCTCCACACTGAAGAAGGAGCAGAAGTCACTGCAGTGGAACTACAGCATCAGCTGATTGGACGACAAAGCAGAAAGACAGTGCACGGACGCTGAGAGTGCACGGACACTGAGAGTGCACGACCCTTAGAGTGCATGACCCTTAGAGTGCACGACCCTTAGAGTGCACGGACCCTTAGAGTGCACGGACGCTCAGAGTGCACGGACCCTTAGAGTGCACGGACCCTTAGAGTGCACGGACCCTTAGAGTGCACGACCCTTAGAGTGCACGGACCCTTAGAGTGCACGGACCCTTAGAGTGCACGGACGCTCAGAGTGCACGACCCTTAGAGTGCACGGACCCTTAGAGTGCACGGACCCTTAGAGTGCACGGACCCTTAGAGTGCACGGACCCTTAGAGTGCACGGACGCTCAGAGTGCACGGACCCTTAGAGTGCACGGACGCTCAGAGTGCACGGACCCTCAGAGTGCACGGACCCTTAGAGTGCACGGACCCTTAGAGTGCACGACCCTTAGAGTGCACGGACCCTTAGAGTGCACGGACCCTTAGAGTGCACGGACCCTTAGAGTGCACGGACGCTCAGAGTGCACGGACCCTTAGAGTGCACGGACGCTCAGAGTGCACGGACCCTCAGAGTGCACGGACCCTTAGAGTGCACGGACCCTTAGAGTGCACGACCCTTAGAGTGCACGGACCCTTAGAGTGCACGGACCCTTAGAGTGCACGACCCTTAGAGTGCACGGACCCTTAGAGTGCACGGACCCTTAGAGTGCACAGATCCACCATGTGTTTACATGGAGTCATGTCACCTTCCAACGGTTCCTGCACATGTCAGAGATCGTCAGTGTTGTACACACACACACGTGTGTGAATGCAGGCGTATGATTGTGTGTGTGTATGTATGTGTGTGTGGTTGGTACAAACAACTATGGGAACATAACAAAAGTCATTTTCCACAGCTACAGCCCACATCTTTCTCACAGTCCAAGAGGAATCTGATAACTGTGACTGAGTTTCAGGAAGCAAAACAACTTTCAAACTATCGGATTTTATCTAAACCTGGAAGATTACATGAAGAAAGGAAACACAATGTGCACACTTGGCAAAGGGATATATATATATATGTATAGATAGATAGATAGATAGATAGATAGATAGATAGATAGATAGATAGATAGATAGATAGATAGATATCTTATTTGAATAGTATTTCCGTGGACTCCTCAGCTCGGTGTTTAAATCCTGTCAAACTGAAGCAGAAGGGTCATTCCAGAATTGGAGGACATTTGGGCTTCAAAATTCTTGAAAAATAAACCTTCACTTTTCTAATTTTCCATTATATATTCATCAATAATAGGTAATAAACTATCAAAGGCTTGATTGGCTCAGCTTACACATCAATGGTACAATTTTTATTACATGATTTATGTGGTGTTTGTAATACTTGGTGCAACCCTGTTACCAACACCAAGGAACCTGAAAAAAGTGCATTAATTAATTTCTTAAATGTAATTCCTTTTCCATTAAGTAAAGAAAGTAACATTCTCTCTGAATAACCATTTGGTTTCACATATGACTTGATTTAAATTAATTTTAGCAACTTTCAAAATCTGTCTCGGCCAACTTTTCAATATTGGCATGTTTCACTTTAACAATTTCAGTATTTATTTTACAATATTTACTCTGACACATGTTGCATATAATTACATAAACTCTTTAAAGGGCAATGGGTTGAACACTTTTGAGCTGAGAAAGTAATTTAAGATTATTTTCAATTAAAAAGATATGGTAACAGGGTTGAAATTAGGGTAACAGGGTTGTATGAAGTAACAGCTACATTATTTCTGATTATAGATCATTATATAAAAGTGACAAATGCTCAAGACACCAAAGCATTCTTTGAATAACTTTTAATACTTTCTGTCAGCACTGTTTCTCAAATAACAACCCCCCCCCCAAAAAAAAAACAAACAACGACAAAAACAACAATAATAATAATAATAATGGGGGGGCTTATTTCAAGAAATTTTTCAGATCCAACTTTAGTCCTGATTTTCTGATGCAACAAGATGTTCTAAGCACTCCTGTGTATTTTTTTTTTTTAATTTTCATCCAAAAACCACCCCCTACCCCGAAAATTACTTTTTCAGTCCTGAAAATGTGGGGTTTTTGGAAACTTTCAAACCTTCTTCACTTTTGATGAAGTACAATGTAACAATCTGCTCATGCTGGGCCCTAAATGTTTTTTGTGAGACATGTCATGTCTTCAGAGTGCTTTGCACTAAAAAAGGTGTAGTGTCAAGGTCAAATTATAGGTCAAAGGTCACCCAAATGGTCCAAATGCATATTTGATGGAATGAAGCTGTTAATGTGGGTTCTTCCAAATGTTGGGCTCAGGTTCTCTCCTCACAACACATCTATTGACCACAAACAACTTCCATTCAATAAGACACATGAAACAGAACTGTTCACTCATGTATTCTCCACACAGACATGTCAAAAAGAACAAACGGTAGTTTTATATGACTTTGACATTTACATGTATATGTCCTGTTGTGGGTGGTGCAGTGGATAGACCTGGTGCCTCACAGACAGAAGGTCCTGGGTTCCATTCTAACACCAGTCCATGGGGGTGGGACCTTTCTGTGTGAAGTTTGCATGTTCTCTCTGGTCCTCTGGCTCCTCCCACCATCCAAACACATGCTCTGATAGGTTAACTGGTTAATCTAAATCACCCATAGGTGTGAATGTGACAGTGGTTGTTTGTCTCTATATGTTCAGTCTGTGATGAACTGGTCACATGTCCAGGGTGAACCCCGCCTTCACCCATCAGTAGCTGGGATAGGCTCCAAGCGACCCCTGTGACCCTAGTGAGGAGAAAGTGGGTTCAGAAAATGAATGAATGAATGAAGTGTTGGTGATTCCTTCCTAAATGTGTGCTAGTGTTTCCCGTCACACTAATGGCGGCAAATTCAAATGTAAAGTACATGTTTTAATATTTAGTCTGTAATGTGTCTTTAAAGGACCAAAGGCCTGGGGGGGTCCCACCAGGAAACCAGAGGGAACAGAACTTTGGACAGATTTGATAAAATGTCAGAATGGTATGAATTTTTGAAAAAAACTAGGCATTTTGGTGACCTTTAACCTCCAACATGACCTTGACATTAGACTTTTCACTGTACAAAGTACTCTTATGATACAATCTGGCACTTATAAGATCATGAACTGTCCCATCATGAACATATTTATACACTGCACTGGACAAAAGAGTGAAGAAGCTGGGAAAGTGGTAATTTTCAGAGTTAAAAAAGTAATTTTCAGGGTAGGGGGGGTTTGGATGAAAATTTCAAAAAAATTACACGGGAGTGCTTAGAACATCTTGTTGCATCAGAAAATCAGGGCTAATATGGTATTTGATATTAAGCCCCCCCCCATTATTAACCCTTCAGGTAACGTTCTCCTGGCTTTACTCCTCTTATTAGCCTCTCTCCACTTTTTTCGTTGGGCATGCTGTCCTCTCTCACTGCAGTCTTTTTGAAGAAACTTCTTTCCTGTTTCTCCGTCTTTCCTTCATTTCTGTCTTTCTTTTAGTAAACACTGTTGTCTCCTCTGTACATCAGCATCACACTTGGAACGGTGGCATCTCTGCTTTTCAGCAGCACTCACTGGTGGGCCACACTGTAAGAAAAAAAATTATCTAACTTCATTTAGTGTCCCCTGTTATGAATTGTAACTCACTGTTTATATATAGTTTGATTTATGTCAAGTTAATAATCCCATCAGGGTAGCTGCTGCAACCATAATCCATTTGAACTACCATTAGGAAATAAAAGGAAACAATACAGTCTGGAAAATTCAGGAATGTGTTTACAATATGTAGATGAACTAAATTCTATCTCAGACAGTGTAAATTATTGACTTGAACCATAAATAATAGTTTGTAAAGTCTGAGTAAACTGGAGGAGATGCAACCCCATTAATGTAGTACAACCCTGTTACTCTAATAACAGTAACAGGGTTGTGAGTAACAGGGTTGTAAATCCAGACTAATGTTAGCTTTTTCTCAGGCATAGAAGCTAGCTACTTAGCTAGCTGTTACTGCTGACCAAGAGGACACACTTACTTATGTAAATAAGTAAAGAAAAAATCAAACAGAATTTGTCTTATCCTATTAATATGGGTAACAGGGTTGAGTGAGGTAGAGTGAGACATTCAATCAAGGCTCACAATCTTATGAAGATATGAAAAATAGAAGAGAGGACATACCTTTGCTCTACCCATTCTTTTGGAAGACTGTTTGATGATGTCAATTCCAGCATATCATGTGATTCACTGCTTTCTTCTTCTTCTACCATGCTAAAAGGTTATGGGTAACAGGGTTGAGTGCATGTTGTGGGACACAGGTTCCATGCATAATAATTATTCATCCATCCATTCTCTTCCTCTTATCCGGGTCCGGGTCACGGGGGTAACAGTCTAAGCAGGGACGCCCAGACTTCTCTCTCCCCAGACTCCTCCTCCAGCTCTTCCCAGGCCAGCCGAGAGACATAGTCTCTCCAGCGTGTCCTGGGTCTTCCCCGAGGTCTCCTCCCGGTGGGACATGCCCGGAACACCTCCCCAGGGAGACGTCCAGGAGGCATCTGAAACAGATGCCTGATCCACCTCAGCTGGCCCCTCTCGATGCGGAGGAGCAGCGGCTCTACTCCGAGCTCCTCCCTGGTGACTGAGCTCCTCCCCCTATCCCTAAGGGTGCGCCCAGCCACCCGACGGAGGAAACTCATTTCGACCGCTTGTATCCGGGTTCTTGTCCTTTCGGTCATGACCCAAAGCTCATGACCATAGGTGAGGGGAGGAACGTAGATTAACCGGTAAATCGAGAGCTTTGCCTCTCGGCTCAGCTCCTTCTGTACCACAACCGACCGGTACAGCGACTGCATCACTGCAGACGCTGCACCAATCCGTCTGTCAATCTCATAATAATTATTATTTAAAATATTATGTTTATTAAAAAAAATGTTCCTGCAATTACAAGAGACACCAATGAAACTAGTCATACCAAAAAAAAGAGATTTAAATTTCATTTTAACTGTTTTATTTGAGATTCAATTTGGTCATCAGGGGGTTGGGACAAGTGAAAAATGGCATTTTAGGGGGTACTCCAGACTTATTTGGGATTTTTAAAACTATTTACAAACATTCTTTTCTCCCAGTTTTTTTAGATTTGGTCTCAGGATGAGTAAATTTACACAGAAACTCCATGTTTTAGTATTTTGTACATGGATTATTTAAAATTTGATGGGTGGGACGTCAAATGTCCTCCAATTCTGGAATGACCCAGAAAGCTGTCATTCTGACTTCTTCGTGTCCTCCACAGATCAGTCCTTCATGTGTCTTTTCCATTTGACTGTTTCTAAACATGTTCTCTTAAATGGGTTGATAAAACGCTCCATTTGCAGACACCAAATACCTTCAGTAACAGGTGCAGGGTCCTTAGGTTGTGAAAACGTCCTGGGTTTGTCTTGGTTTTGTTGATGAAAATATTGTGGTTGAGGCTAAAACAGACGGATCAAACAGACTGAACAGGAAGGCACAGGTTATTTATCACACCAGTATGTCCTTGTGTCGTTGGTGTGATGAGGACATCTCAGTGGACATGTCTGATCAGCCATCTGCACAGCTGAAAAATGAAGCCTCCTCAGAATGATCCACATCTGCACTTCCTCAAACGTCCACTTGAGGGTCTATCCAAGACAGAGGAGAAAACGTTAGCGTCGTGTCAAACAGCTGCGATGGTGTCAGGACTGTGCAAAGGGGGTCGGTGTAGACCCTGTCCAGGTTTAAAGTCCTCTGTAATCAATAGTGTGTCTCCATGTCTGCTGTGTGGGGTTTGATTGACAGCTGCTGGGTCCAGTCCTCTGACTTTTATAACAGTATTAGAACCAGAAGCACCCAGAGAGCACAGACCTCCGCCAAGGCAGATCAGTGGGCCCCCCCATGCCCCCCACCCCACCCACCCCACCCCAATCACCAATCATTTGTTCCTTGTGCCAGTATCAACATTTCCTGAAATTTTCATTCAAATCCGTCCATAACTTTCGGAGTCATCTTGCACACGGTCAGACAAACAGACAAACCAACGCCAGCAAAAACAGAGCCTCCTTGGTGGAGGTAATAAACTGGTTCCACTAACAGGACCATCAGAGGATCACTATGACCCAAACCCTGTTCATGTTCCAGCATTCATTCAGTATGACTCTGGAGTTGGATGTTTAATTATTATCATTATTATCATTATTATAATTAAAGTGTTGAAACTCCTCGGTGGTCTTCAGCAGGTGCAGTCTGTCTTTTCAGTCAGTTGGAAGTGTTCGCTTTAGGTCTGATCCAAATATAGACACTTACATAGTGATGTCACCGGGGTGTTGATAGATTTGTACTTTTTTTTCCTTTGCTCATGTTCTAAAAGGCGTAGGCTGAAGTATAATCTGGTATTTGTTGTTGTGTCGGTGTCCTCCAGATCTGTGTGATTATCTCCTTCATGTGTCCAACCACGTTCTAACTGAAAATATCCCAACGCTACATGGAAAACAACTGCAGCTTTATTTCTGTTTTTACAGTCTTCTCATCTGCTCAGTAGATGAACATTATTACAGCATCATTTTAAAAATGAGTCCAAACTATTTGATAATTAGACGGTGGTAAATGACAGACCTGTTTAATCAACTTTATCATCTGAATAAAACATTCAAGGAGGTCTCACGCTTCACCAGAGTTTTATTGAGCTGGTGTTTTTTCGATGTCAGTGCAACAGAAAACAGGAGGGTGGACAGTGGGCAGTGGTGCATGTTCGAGGGGTGTTTTTTGTGCTGAGGAAAGTACCTAAACACTGTAGACTGTTACAGCTGAATAAGGAACTGGGCTGAAACTGAAACTAGAGTTCCCTTCACTGAACTGAATGTAAGTGGTTCTAACAGCCGGAGTTTTCTGCTCTGATCTGAGGCGTGTCTTCATTTACATCAGTACTAAAGAATATTTGATCAAAGGGAAGGTGGTGGTGGTGGTGGTGGTGGGGGAGACACCTTTTACTGGTATGGTTCTTTTTTTGCTCTTCAGCACTGTACTGGGACTCCACAGGACTTCCCAGAGTTCATCTACGTAGGCTTCCACCAAATGTAGAACATCTATATCATAAAAGGGAAGTGGACTCTGTGTGTGTGTGTGTGTGTGTGTGTGTGTGTGTGTGTGTGTGTGTGTGTGGAGGGGGGGGTCATCACACTAACTGTACACAGCTGACTGATGCAGTTTGTCAGACTTATGCACTTATGCTCCGTGAACAGACGAGTTAATAGGACCGATATTTTGACAGATATCAGTGAATTTGGAATACAACAGCCTTACAAATGCCCAGAATCATAGAATCATCATTGAAGTGGGTTACCTAGCAACACATCCAATCCAATCCAATCCAACTTTATTTGTACAGTACTTTAAAACAACTGCCAAAGTGCTGTACAGAAGAATAATTAAAACCAAAACAGAAGAATAAAATACAGAATAGATTTGAAGACATAGAAACTGTACAAAAAAGAAAAAAAGTGCTATACAGAAGAATAAATAAAACCCAAATAAAAGAATAAAATACAAGAATAGATTAAAAAGCCATACAATTAAAAACAACTAAATAAATAAATAAATAAATAAACAAACAAACAAATAAATAAATAAATAAAATAGATAAATAAGAACAATAAACCACTACTAAATAAAAACAATAGAATAAAGATATGACCTTCAAACATCTCACATGGTTTCAAAAGCCAAAGGCCAAAGCACAGATAAACAATAGGGCCCCGTTGCCATGGTGACAAATGTCCTCTACAGAAACAGACATGAGCAGCTCAGAGGTTATTTAACTGAAAATACCAGTGGAATTCACCAAGAAAGGAAAGGACTGAAGTGGAGCGGAGGATCTGGGGTTCCCCACAGGGCAGCGCACCAGGAAATGTGTGTTTATGCAAATGTGTGTCATCATCATGGACTGAAAGTTCACTCATTTTCTGAAACATTTCATCCACAAAAGAGTCACTGAGATACCAGACCTGTCCTCAACCTGTGGGTGAAGGGGGGGGGACACCCTGGACCAAAGAAAGGGGTATTTAGACCTGAGCCACGAGAGGAACTGATGGACACAGGTGTGTGTAGTTTAGGATGTTGCTTCTGACGGACTAAGGCTACGTTTACACGGCAACACTAAGATCCAATTCCGCAAAGATTTCTCCTTTGCGTTATAAAATCATTCCGCGTTAAGACGAAGCCGCTATGATAACGATCTGCGTTCACATGAGTCCGCGAGGACGGCTGAATACGCTGTAGTGGCCATGCCAGACCAGTAGCTGGCGATGTAGAGCTGTAGTGAAACAGTGGCGCGCCTGCGCACAAACGATTTCCGGTTTAGACAGCCTTTAAATCAGAAGAAGAAGAAGAGGCATTGGCGAATACAGGAAATGCGTCTCCGCTGGTAAGAGTGTAGACGCAGTAAGTCTAACTTTTGGTGGAGAAGCGACAGCAAACTGAGCACAGTTAGCAGCACGTATGTTGTTCTGAAACCGGCCATTGTTGTTGTGGTTGTTCCTTCTTTTTCTGCAGCTTTATTGTGTCATAGAGGCTGGCAAACCAGCTTGGAGGCACATTACCGCCACCAACTGGCCTGGAGTGGGTTAACTGGCGGTTCTTGGCTGCACGCGCATGCGGTGACATCATATTTTACCCCGGAACGCTCCGATTCGCGTTAACACAGAGTTGAAATGCGGAGCGTATCAATAACATTCCACTCTGGACCCTGGTATCAAAAGTTTCCGGATTCAGGCACTCTAGGCACCGTTTCCATGGTAACAGAAGGCTAATCCGCCATGAAATCTTCCCGGAGTTGACTGAATCCGACGCCGTGTAAACGGCCCCTAAATGTTGCTTCTGACGGACTAAATGTTGCTTCTGCAGGACTAAATGTTGCTTCTGACGGACTAAATGTTGTTTCTGCAGGCCTAAACGTTGTTTCTGCAGGACTAAATGTTGTTTCTGCAGGACTAAATGTTGCTTCTGCAGGACTAAATGTTGCTTCTGCAGGACTAAATGTTGCTTCTGCAGGACTAAATGTTGCTTCTGACGGACTAAATGTTGCTTTTGCAGGACTAAATGTTGCTTCTGATGGACTAAATGTTGCTTCTGCAGGACTCTATGTTGCTTCTGACGGACTAAATGTTGCTTCTGCAGGACTAAATGTTGCTTCTGACGGACTAAATGTTGCTTCTGCAGGACTAAATGTTGCTTCTGACGGATTAACTGTTGCTTCTGTAGAACTAAATGTTACTTCTGGGGGACTAAATGTTGCTTCTGATGGACTAAATGTTACTTCTGCAGGACCAAATGTTGCTTCTGACGGACTAAATGTTGCTTCTGCAGGACTAAATGTTGCTTCTGACGGACTAAATGTTGCTTCTGCAGGACTAAATGTTGCTTCTGACGGACTAAATGTTGCTTCTGCAGGACTAAATGTTGCTTCTGACGGATTAACTGTTGCTTCTGTAGAACTAAATGTTACTTCTGGGGGACTAAATGTTGCTTCTGATGGACTAAATGTTACTTCTGCAGGACCAAATGTTGCTTCTGACGGACTAAATGTTGCTTCTGCAGGACTAAATGTTGCTTCTGACGGACTAAATGTTGCTTCTGCAGGACTAAATGTTGCTTCTGACGGACTAAATGTTGCTTCTGCAGGACCAAATGTTGCTTCTGATGGACTAAATGTTGCTTCTGATGGATTAACTGTTGCTTCTGTAGAACTAAATGTTACTTCTGGGGCACTAAATGTTGCTTCTGATGGACTAAATGTTGCTTCTGCAGGACTAAATGTTGCACCATCTGGTACCAGAGTTGCATTGGCTTATTATTGGAAACATATTTGAACTGCTTCCTGTGCTCAAGAAGAGCAGAGTGTAATTATAAAATCTTATGAACAGAAACAGACATGTGTCTGGGTGTTTAACAGACTACAGCAAAAACCTCATAAACGCTGGTGTGACCTGTATGAGGAGCAGGTTCAGACCCAGACCTAGACCCAGACCCAGACCCAGAGGGGTTCTTCCTGGTTCCAGGACAGGTGTTCCTCAGCTAATGCACAGACTCAGTCCATAGACAGTCTGTGTCAGGGTTCATAAACCGTCATGTACCTGCTGGTCAGGTGGATTACACAGTGGTTGCTTCTAAACTGTTTGTGTCATAATTACACATGGATCAAACCACGCTGCTGCATTTTTTACATTTGGTAATGACGCAAAGACAGAAGATAAACAGAGACAGAAATGAAGCTTCACATCCAGTAGGACCAGTCTGTGAGATGGATTTAGTGGTAACATACTGTACCTACACACACACACACACACACACACACACACACACACACACCCTCACACACACACACACACCCTCACACACACACACACACACACACACACACACCCTCACACACACACACACACACACACCCTCAGTGCAAAGTTCCACCTGCCTGTTCAATGACCTTTCTTCACCCTGACCACACCATATGTACGTTGGCTGCCTTAAGCTGGAACCACAGATGAAACAGTGAACCGCTGTTGATTCAAAGTCATGTGTTCATTTCTCTGCACACACCTGCTGAAGGGTTCGATGCTGCATATGCGGATGTTTATCCCACACGTGTCCACATTTGAAATGAAAACCCTTCACCGTATCTTATCGGTCTGACAGCAGCATCTGGTGAATCATTTATTTTAACCCCCTGTTCATCATCATATCTTATCGTTCCAGTGCTGAATCCATTCCTGGACAGTGTTTTGTGTTTCCTGAAGGTCCAGTGGGCAGCAGTGCAACATGTGTCCCACTGGTTGGACCGCTGCACCACAGGGACATGCAGGGCTGGGGGGGGGGGGGGCCCACCGGGGGCAGTCGTCATTAGTTCGGCCAACCAATCCCTCCTGGAGAAGGATATTCCACTGGACCAAAAACACCCAAACACATGCTGAAGGTGAAGGAAGTCCTTAAATGTTGGACGTGCACAGAAACAAAGACATGAGTGACTCAGACGTTCTCAGTCTTTGGTTTTCTGCTGCTGGGCAGATGGTTTACAGCAGGGCTGTCAAACTCATTTGAGTTCAGTTCCACATTCAGCCTAATATGATCTAAAGTGGGCCGGACCAGTGAAATAATACAAATAATAGGAGAAGAACTGAGAAATAATGTCAACTCCAAAGTTTTGTCTATGTTTTTGAGTGAAAAAAGTCAAATTCTGTGATGACAATGTTTACATCTATGATCTGTACTGGAGCATAACATGAACAAATATGAACAACCTGTAAATTTCTATGAAAAATTACTGCAGTTTTAACAATATTACATCTTAGTTTATCATTTATACGTGTGCATCACAACTTACAGATCACAGTGGATCTACAAACACATAAAACATTTAATAACAGGCAGAATATTATTAAAATTCCACATTTCAGACATTTTTTGTAAAAGGCCAGTCTGTGAATGTAGCCATTTTTGTGTAATTTTACTTTTTTTTTTTTTTACACTAAAACAGAAGAATATTTGCAGTTTTCATTATTTATAGGTTATTATGATAGTCTTTTACTGGTCTGGTCCACTTTAGACTGAATTAACCTAAAATGATTTGAACATCGTTGATCGTTAATATCTTCAGTGTACTTTTCACATTTTACAAATTCATCCCACAGGCCAGATTGGACCCTTTGGTGGGCCGGTTTTGGCCCCGGGCCGCATGTTTGACACCTGTGGTTTACAGTATAATACTGTCCATTTAAAGACCCCCCCCCCCCCCCCCCAAAGACTACACTGTTGGAGTTGACCATGTTTGTGCAGGAAGGATGTTACAGACCCATCCACTACGTCACATGAACAACGAGCAGGAAGACACAATAGTTTGTCTCGTCCATCTGTGTCCATCACTGCGACACCAGGACCATTTAGTCCACAGGAGTCAAACATGCGGCCCGGGGGCCAAATCTGGCCCCCAAAAGGGTCCAGTCCGGCCCTTGGAATGAATTTGTGAAATGCAAAAATTACACTCAGATATTAAGAATCCTTTTAGTTCAGGTTCCACATTCAGAACAATTCAATCTGAAGTGGGCAGGACCAGTCAAATACGATCATAATATAGAAATAATGACAACTCCAATTTTTTTTCTTTGTAGATATAAATGTTTTCATGTATTTACACTAAAATGAAGTATAATTTTGCAAAAAATGTGAATAACCTGAAATGTTGTCACAACGGGGAAAATGAGAGAACTCAAATGCACGGTACTGAAGGGGAAAAAAAACACAAGTTTATTAAACAAAAATGAAAACCAAACAACGGAAAACCTAACACAAAAGCTAAGAGAGAGACCATAAAAAAACACACAAAACCTGGGTCAGAGTCCGTAGATAGGATGAATAAATGTCCGGGTTATGGAGTGGAATGGAGCGGAATGGAGAGAAATGAACCAGCGTTGCATGGCTGCAAACCTAAGCCTTAAATAGGCTGGAAGGTGATTGGCCGCAGCCACGCAGCGCCAGCAGGTGAGTCCAATAATGAGGAGATGAGGAGAGGGAGGAACTGAGGGCCACACAGGTACAGATCATGACAAATGTAAAATAACAGGAAAAAACTGTAACTGTGAATAACCAAAACATTTCAATTTTTAAACATTTTTTTTCTTTTTTCACAGAAAATTACAGTTAAAATATATTTGCAAATGTATCGTAATTTCACAAATATTTCTTTTTTATTTATGAGATTAAACTTTAAATTAAAAGTTTAATACTGTAAAATAAATAAACAAAATGAGATAAAATTACTGACAATTAACCATAACAGAAGTATTTGTTCTGTCAGTTGAACCAGACTTCTTTGTTAATTGACAAATATCTTGTGTAATTACTGGAGGTTTCACAACAAAAATGTTGAATAAATGTATTTTTGTGAATGTATAACATGTATAAGCACTGATCAGCTGTCCAAATACAGTTTTTATCAGTGGATTGGACAACTGAGTCTCATTGAAAGTTATTTGTAGATATATATATTTATATTTTTAGATAATTTGATTGTTTTAATACATGTAAATATTATTTATTAAACATTAAAAAGTAAAATAAATAAATAAGTGCAAAATCTCATGTAAAGTTAGGGCAAAAAAATGTGTTTTAATTATGGAAAATTACCGTATTTTTATGAGATGGTTATTTTCTGTTATTTAACAGTATTTTTTTGGCACCCCTGCTGCCAGAATATTACCATTGTTTTTTTTTGTTTTTTTTTTACAGTTTGTTTTTTGTTTTTTTTACACTGTAGTTAGTTAGTTAGTTAGTTAATTAGTTGTATCAGTGTTTGGTTGCACGACTGACACTCAAGGTTCATCTTAACTTTGCAAAATCTCATGCAAAGTTAGGGGAAAAAACTGTATTTTAATTATGGAAAATTACCGTATTTTTATGAGATGGTTATTTTCCGTTATTTAACAGTATTTTTTCAGCACCTCTGCTGCTGGAATATTATATATTTTCACTTTTATTTTTATTTTTTACAGTGTGTGGTGAGTAGGTTATGACGTTTCTGATGTAAATGTATGTGTTTGTGTTTGTTATTAGATAAATACTGGTTGTGAACTGGTCCAGATGGTGGACATGGTCCAGTTGGGGTTGTGGTGCAGTGGTTTGGAGTTGAACTGGGTTTACAGCTGTAATCCCAGTGGGATTCACCTTCAATACAGGAAAAGACCACACGTTATTATGCCTTTTTTGTATCATATTGATGGTTTCTATAATTGTGACATAGTCATAGCGGTGGGATTAAGAGGTGGGTTCAGTCCAGTACGTCCCACTGAAGGACCAGGGACCAACACTGGTTTAGTGAGTAAGTGTGCTAGCTTTTAGCATTAGCTTGGTTTCCAGGATTCTAAATAGCAGTTCCAAAACCAAAGGGTGACAACATGTTGTCTCTGTTCATTTCTAAAATGGGCTGAATTATTTCTGTGACATGTTTTGACACTTCCCAAAAACCTGGGACAAACTCAGTCAGCTGATCAACCATAGTGTTTACGACATCAAAAAGACTTCCCATGATGTTCAGCACTTTAACTGTAACACCAGGTTTTATTTAATGAAGCCAGTTTCTGGGAATCCACTGGGTTTTTTTCTTTTGAAAACACTAAAAACATTCAGTGAATTCTGTTGAGTCCAGACACACTTATCATAGACTCATATCGAAACCCTCAGCACATTCTTATTTGTCATGTCAATAGTGGCCTGTGACTGAAGTTTCTGGGAAGATGTGTGTTTAGGTTTCCCACAACAGCGTCCCAGGCCCATGTGGGGTTTTCCTCATTCTTTAAATGTGTCCCAAGGTTATCATCATTAATGAAAACTAACAAAATGAGGAAAACTAGAATTGAAAAAACATTTTCGTTAACTGAAACAAATAAAAACTATAATTAAAAGAAAAAAATGACAACTAACTGAAACTGTATTGTGTGCTTATAAAACTAACTAAAACATTAAAAAAATTATGGATAAAATTCCCTTCGTTTTCGTCTTAGTCAATGTCGGATTGATAAGAAAGCGATTTATTTCCCTCTAGCAATTTTGTCACCATACGACACTTTTTGCTCCGTCACTTGTGTTCACTTGTGGTTTCCAGTCGTCTTCTGGTCCCCACTCTACCTGGAAACATGGAGACTAAAGCAGCAGAGTCCTGTCTGGGATTGATTTGAATACGACGACAGAGAAGAAGAGAAAAGAGACGACTAAACTAAAATTAATACTAAAACTAAACTAAAACTAAGCATTTAAAAAAAAATGAAAACTAATCAAAACTATCAAACCTGCTCTAAAACTATTTAACCTCTTGAGACCCAGGAAATGTCAGCAAAGTACCAGCTTTTTTTTGTTTTTTATTAAATCAGTGCCTATATTGGAAACATGATGCAACCGTTTTTTCAGATGCAGTTCTTAACATTTTTATGGAATGTCCTTTGTGTTGAACAGTTTTCTTTTCTTTTTTTGTATAAAGTTGTGAAACTCTTGTCCACAAATGTGGACAGAAAACCCACAGCTGGGTCTGAGGAGGTTAAACCTAACTGAATTAGAGAAAAAAAAGTCAAAACTAAATAAAACTAAACTAGAATGAAAAATCCAAAATTATTAGAACCTTTGTGCGTCCTCGTGTTCTTTCAGTTTTTGGAGATACAACGATCATTCTGTATTTTACACATTAAAGACTGACATACAGTAGACATACATGTATGTATGTGTATAATGTATTTCATGTGTTTTTCTGCATATGTCAGTGTCCATCGTGTTAAAAGAATGTAAAGTTAATTTAACAGATGATGCAAATTCAAATCTGCATTAATGTCATGTACGATGGTGAACACACAGGAACACTCAGTCTAAGATCTGCTGACGGTGTGAGTGTGGACGAAGCTGAGAAACAAAAGAACTGACAAACTGAGAACAAACTACTGGTGTGTTGGTCCTGTCTCTAACAGAGGACTGAGTCTGGACCACAGAGGGGACTGGAGAACCATCAGGTCTATGGGGGTCAGGCAGTTCAGGAGGATAGTCTCTGCATCTAAACCGTCTACCCAGGCCCATCTAAACCCTCTGCCTGTCTCAGACCCAGGTCCATCTAAACCCTGTACCTGTCTCAGACCCAGGTCCATCTAAACCCTCTACCTGTCTCAGACCCAGGTCCATCTAAACCCTCTACCTGTCTCAGACCCAGGTCCATCTAAACCCTCTACCTGTCTCAGACCCAGGTCCATCTAAACCCTGTACCTGTCTCAGACCCAGGTCCATCTAAACCCTCTACCTGTCTCAGACCCAGGTCCATCTAAACCCTCTACCTGTCTCTCAGACCCAGGTCCATGTGGTCCATGTGGTCCATGTGTTCTGGTCCTTGTTTCTCCTCCATCTCTTCTCTCTGTGCTGGTGTTGCGCTCAAACCGTTCCCTCTTGCTTCTAATGCTTCTTCTCAGTGGAACTAAAGGCTTGTGGGCGGGGGTCTATTTTCCCCTCTTCCTTCTCTGTCTCTGGGGAGTCGCATGGATTATGGAAGGGATTTCTGCTGGATGTTAGTGAAATAAAGAACGTTATTTTAAAACATTCAGACTTTTCCTGTTGCAGGAGCCAATCACAGACGCCGCCTTCAGGGCTGTTTACATGCATTTTTGAACAGGGAACACATGACTGCAGATGTGGGTTATAGACCGTTGCATCATTTAAGTCAAACAAAAGTGTCTGTGAGGATAAAAGCACCTAAAGCAGCACCGGCCTGGTGGATGATCTGCATGGACTGGAGGGTTACACAAAGGCCACGCTGTCTTCTGTGGTTTTCTAAAGGTAAACAGGAGGACACATCTGAACACAAAACCAAGGAACGTCAGGAGAGTCACTTCAGATGTAGAAGAGAACAGCTTTTGTGTACTCCTGGAAACAGGCCTCACATCACATGAACAGGTTCAACAGAACATCTAAACATCGACTGCTTTATTAAAACCATCTCCAACACTAGGGATGGGAATCCAGAACTGGTTCTTTTTGAGAACTGGATCCCAGTAGCTCAATTCCTTGGAATCATTTGCCTGCCTGCTTAACGATTCTGCTTAACGATTCTGCCTTTGTTGTGCATGTGCGATGACGTCACGTGTACTCTGCATTGTTTTAGTCAGAACGTAGCCAACATGGAGTTGAGGCAGAAACGGTCCAAACAGACCACACCAGGTCTAAACAGACCGCACCAGGTCCAAACAGACCGCACCAGGTCCAAACAGACCGCACCAGGTCCAAACAGACCGCACCAGGTCCAAACAGACCGGACCAGGTCCAAACAGACCACACCAGGTCCAAACAGACCGCACCAGGTCCAAACAGACCACACCAGGTCTAAACAGACCGCACCAGGTCCAAACAGACCGGACCAGGTCTAAACAGACCGGACCAGGTCTAAACAGACCACACCAGGTCCAAACAGACCACATCAGGTCCAAACAGACCACACCAGGTCTAAACAGACCACACCAGGTCCAAACAGACCACACCAGGTCCAACAGACCACACCAGGTCTAAACAGACCACACCAGGTCTAAACAGACCACACCAGGTCCAAACAGACCACACCAGGTCTAAACAGACCACACCAGGTCCAAACAGACCACACCAGGTCTAAACAGACCGCACCAGGTCCAAACAGACCACACCAGGTCTAAACAGACCGCACCAGGTCCAAACAGACCACACCAGGTCTAAACAGACCGCACCAGGTCCAAACAGACCGGACCAGGTCTAAACAGACCACACCAGGTCCAAACAGACCACACCAGGTCCAAACAGACCACACCAGGTCTAAACAGACCACACCAGGTCCAAACAGACCACACCAGGTCTAAACAGACCACACCAGGTCCAAACAGACCACACCAGGTCTAAACAGACCACACCAGGTCCAAACAGACCACACCAGGTCTAAACAGACCGCACCAGGTCCAAACAGACCACACCAGGTCCAAACAGACCGCACCAGGTCCAAACAGACCACACCAGGTCCAAACAGACCGCACCAGGTCCAAACAGACCGGACCAGGTCCAAACAGACCACACCAGGTCCAAACAGACCGCACCAGGTCCAAACAGACCACACCAGGTCTAAACAGACCGCACCAGGTCCAAACAGACCGGACCAGGTCTAAACAGACCACACCAGGTCCAAACAGACCACATCAGGTCCAAACAGACCACACCAGGTCCAAACAGACCACACCAGGTCTAAACAGACCACACCAGGTCTAAACAGACCACACCAGGTCCAAACAGACCACACCAGGTCTAAACAGACCACACCAGGTCCAAACAGACCACACCAGGTCTAAACAGACCACACCAGGTCCAAACAGACCACACCAGGTCTAAACAGACCGCACCAGGTCCAAACAGACCACACCAGGTCTAAACAGACCACACCAGGTCCAAACAGACCGGACCAGGTCTAAACAGACCGCACCAGGTCCAAACAGACCACACCAGGTCTAAACAGACCGCACCAGGTCCAAACAGACCGGACCAGGTCTAAACAGACCACACCAGGTCCAAACAGACCACACCAGGTCCAAACAGACCACACCAGGTCTAAACAGACCACACCAGGTCCAAACAGACCACACCAGGTCTAAACAGACCACACCAGGTCCAAACAGACCACACCAGGTCTAAACAGACCACACCAGGTCCAAACAGACCACACCAGGTCTAAACAGACCACACCAGGTCCAAACAGACCACACCAGGTCTAAACAGACCGCACCAGGTCCAAACAGACCACACCAGGTCTAAACAGACCGCACCAGGTCCAAACAGACCGGACCAGGTCTAAACAGACCGCACCAGGTCCAAACAGACCACACCAGGTCTAAACAGACCGCACCAGGTCCAAACAGACCGGACCAGGTCTAAACAGACCACACCAGGTCCAAACAGACCACACCAGGTCCAAACAGACCACACCAGGTCTAAACAGACCGCACCAGGTCCAAACAGACCACACCAGGTCTAAACAGACCGCACCAGGTCCAAACAGACCGGACCAGGTCTAAACAGACCGCACCAGGTCCAAACAGACCACACCAGGTCTAAACAGACCGCACCAGGTCCAAACAGACCGGACCAGGTCTAAACAGACCACACCAGGTCCAAACAGACCACACCAGGTCCAAACAGACCACACCAGGTCTAAACAGACCACACCAGGTCCAAACAGACCACACCAGGTCTAAACAGACCACACCAGGTCCAAACAGACCACACCAGGTCTAAACAGACCACACCAGGTCCAAACAGACCACACCAGGTCTAAACAGACCGCACCAGGTCCAAACAGACCACACCAGGTCTAAACAGACCGCACCAGGTCCAAACAGACCACACCAGGTCTAAACAGACCGCACCAGGTCCAAACAGACCGGACCAGGTCTAAACAGACCGCACCAGGTCCAAACAGACCACACCAGGTCTAAACAGACCGCACCAGGTCCAAACAGACCGGACCAGGTCTAAACAGACCACACCAGGTCCAAACAGACCACACCAGGTCCAAACAGACCACACCAGGTCTAAACAGACCGCACCAGGTCCAAACAGACCACACCAGGTCTAAACAGACCGCACCAGGTCCAAACAGACCGGACCAGGTCTAAACAGACCGCACCAGGTCCAAACAGACCACACCAGGTCTAAACAGACCGCACCAGGTCCAAACAGACCGGACCAGGTCTAAACAGACCACACCAGGTCCAAACAGACCACACCAGGTCCAAACAGACCACACCAGGTCCAAACAGACCACACCAGGTCTAAACAGACCACACCAGGTCCAAACAGACCACACCAGGTCTAAACAGACCACACCAGGTCCAAACAGACCACACCAGGTCTAAACAGACCACACCAGGTCCAAACAGACCACACCAGGTCCAAACAGACCACACCAGGTCCAAACAGACCACACCAGGTCTAAACAGACCACACCAGGTCCAAACAGACCACACCAGGTCTAAACAGACCGCACCAGGTCCAAACAGACCACACCAGG
>NC_043972.1:59424924-59430829 GCF_902148855.1 Sphaeramia orbicularis
GTTAGAGGACATTTAGTCTATATAATGTCTATTATTGTGGACAGAGGCAGTAAATCCAGGTGGAGATTACTGCACAAAGGGAGAACTTCATTTTCCTTGGTCAGGACATGTACAGTCAGTCCAGCTGTGATTTACGAGGACAATTAATACTGAACAAACAAGAAATGAAACTAGGAATTATGAAAGAGCTGCAGCATCTGAAACTGACCACAGTGAACATCTGACAGATAAACAGAACCACAGTGCTGCAGTTTCACAACCACAGGTTATCTGCTATGGATTGGGTTTGTCTCTGTCAACTCACAATATATACTTTATTCCCTTTTTTTTTTTTTTTTTTTTTTTTTTTATCAATTACTGGAAATTTCAGGTGACCCCATTTGAATTCCAGGTGACCCCACGTGGGGTCCCGACCCCAAGGTTGAAAAACACTGGAATATAGTTTAGTGTTTTTATACGTGGAATTCATTCTGTAGAGTGGGTTTACTCTGGTATTCTGTCTGAATCTCATATTCTGTTTGTGCTGTCTGCTGCTGCTGCACTACAGGTGTGTGTGTGTGTGCGTGTGTGTGTGTGTAGGTGTGTGTGTGTGTGTGTTCAGTACAATAATTTGACATGAGTTCATATCAGGCCTCAGTTAAGGGGTTGATGACATCATGGATGTTTTCAGGTCTGGGTCTAGTGGATGTTTGTGTTTGAACTTAGAAATGACGTAGTTCATAATGACCTGACTGAAAAGGTGTCACAGAAGTTTCATTCCTGTTCCAACATGTGTAAATGCATCAGACTCAATGGTACGCACGTCCACCGAACCCACGTCCACACCAAGGTTCTAATAGTTTTGGATTTTTCATTCTAGTTTAGTTCTATTTAGTTTTGACTTTTTTTTCTCTTAATTCACATAGTTTTAATTTGTTTTTAGAGCAGGTTTTACTAGTTTTCATTATTTTCTAAACGCTTAGTTTTAGTTTAGTTTTATTTTTTATTTTTATATATATCTTTTATCATCCTTGCCGTCTTATTTAAATAAATCCCATACAGGACTCTGCTGCTTTCTCCCAACTTTAGTCTCAAGGTTATTAGTGTTAACGAAAATTAACGAAATGATGAAAACTAGAACTGAAAAAAACATTTTCATTAACTGAAATAAATAAAAACTATAAAAGAAAAAAATGATAACTAACTGAAACTGTATTGTGTGTTTACAAAACTAACTAAAATGGATAAAAATTATGGATAAAATTCTCTTCGTTTTCATTTTTGTCAATGTCGGATTGATACAAAAGTGATTTATTTCACTCTAGCAATTTTAGCTAGTGTCACCATATGACACTTTTTGGTCCGTCACTTGTGTTCACTTGTGGTTTCCAGTCGTCTTCTGGTCCCCACTCTACCTGGAAACATGGAGACTAAAGTTGGGAGAAAGCAGCAGAGTCCTGTCTGGGATTTATTTGAATATGACGACAGAGAAGAAGAGAAAACATATAAAAAAAACCTAAAATTAATACTAAAACTAAACCAAGCATTTAGAAAAAAAAAAAAAGAAAGAAAGCTAATAAAAACTGGCAAACCTGTTCTAAAAATGAATTAAAACGAACTGAATTAGAGAAAAAAAGTCAAAACTAAATAAAACTAAACTAGAATGAAAAATCCAAAACACTTGTAACCTTGTTCAGTCTCCATGTTTCCAGGTAGAGTGGGGACCAGAAGACGACTGGAAACCACAAGTGACGGACCGTCAAATATCATATGGTGCCACTAGCTAAAATTGCTTGAGGGAAATAAATCAATTTCATATCAATCCGACATTGACAAAGACAAAAACGAAGGGAATTTTATCCATAATTTTTATATGTTTTAGTTAGTTTTGTAAACACACAATACAGTTTCAGTTAGTTATGGTTTTTTTTTAATTTTAATTATGGTTCTTATTTATTTCAGTTAACAAAAATGTTTTTACAATTCTAGTCTTCGTCATTTCGTTAGTTTTCGTTAACGATAACAACCTTGGTCCACACACTGTCACATTGGTCACATGTCCACACCATGGAGCCACTGGTCCCAGTTTGCAGACTCTGTTGGACTGGTGTTGTGTCGGTTGTTGGGTGTCGCTGTCCTTGACTCACTCTACAGCTGTTCTTCTGAATTCTTTTCCATGATATCATCTGCCTCTCAGTTATTTGTTGTCGTTGCGTGCCTGCATGTGTAATGTGTTCTTAAGCGTCTGCGGTACGTGTCATCTGAACACTATGATCTGTATCTGCGCTGTACTTTCATCTGTCTGCTTTGTTTGTTTGAGTCAGCGTTGACTCCTCCCCCTTCCCAGTAGCCTGTGGCGGTTCCTGTACTTTTTGAATGTTTGTCGGATTTGAACCTGGACCAGAATATTCCTGCTTGGGAACCTGTCGTCACTGTGTTTTGGTGTCTTTCCCTCCTTTAACACTCCTTTTGTTGATGTTAATCCACTTTCGCTTTTGATAATCTCATTCTCTTTTGAATGTGGCAGGAATTTTGGATTTGTAAAACGTAACACTAGCTGGGTTTTCACTAGCCTCGGAAATAGAACTAGAAAACTGATAATGGAAACACCGAAATGAATGACAACAACTGTCAAAGATCGCAAAAAAGTTTTTTCCGCTCTCATGAGGTGTTTTTTTTTTAGTCGTTTGGATCTAGAAGTGTAGAGTAAAAGTGAACTGTAAAAGTAGATGAGTCCTGTTCATGTGGTCCTGGGGGTTTTGTCCTGTTCATGTGGTCCTGGGGGTTTAGTCCTGTTCATGTGGTCCTGGGGGTTTTGTTCCTGTTCATGTGGTCCTGGTGGTTTAGTCCTGTTCATGTGGTCCTGGTGGTTTTGTCCCTGTTCATGTGGTCCTGGTGGTTTTGTCCTGTTCATGTGGTCCTGGTGGTTTTGTCCCTGTTCATGTGGTCCTGGTGGTTTTGTCCTGTTCATGTGGTCCTGGTGGTTTTGTCCCTGTTCATGTGGTCCTGGTGGTTTTGTCCTGTTCATGTGGTCCTGGTGGTTTTGTCCCTGTTCATGTGGTCCTGGTGGTTTTGTCCTGTTCATGTGGTCCTGGTGGTTTTGTCCCTGTTCATATGGTCCTGGATGTTTTAGTCCTGTTCATGTGGTCCTGGTGGTCCTGTTCAGTCCAGTGGTCTCCCCTGTGGCCCTGTCCTCAGATCAGGTGGTTCTAGTTGGTTCTGTCCAGTAGACACTGGCTTTAGTGGAGGAAGTGCCAGAGCAGAGGCGGCTGCTGGTCTTTCAGACAGGGGAAGCTCATTGTCGGCTTACATCAAAAAAATTGTCAAGTTATTTAAACATAAATTCGACCCTCCGTTCCTTTTTCAGAAAATGCTCAGCGTCCTTCTCGTACACAGTAGGCGTCTTTTCCAGGGACTGGAGAGTTCACTCCGACCTAGGAAACAGTATGACTGATTGAACTATCTACAAAACAACATTAAACTGGAACCAGAAATGATTAAATTATGGAACTGAAACAAGAAAATGTTGAAATTATGTTATGTGATTTGGGATAAAACTGATTCTGAACGAACTCGTCTGAGATGAACGTGTTTGAACACATTTGGAGTCAATGAAATGTCAACACACCTGAACAGATTTGAGCATTTCATGTGAGTGATTTTAGAGGAAGCTGAGCTTCCACTGCAGTCTGACACAAAACCCCTCTGCACCAGAGGGTCCAGAACATCACACAGTTCAGGAAATGGTACCTGGGTTGTGCCTGTTGCACGTTTTGTGCGTTGTGTGCGTTTTTAGTGTTTTGTGTGTTTTGTGTGTTTTGCATGTTTGCGTATCTTGTGTGTTTTGCTTGTTTTGTGTGTTTTGTCGGTTCATTTTTTGTGTATTTTGTGTGTTTTGTGCGTCCAGTGGACACCCTTTAAGTCCTCCTTCAGCTCCGTCCACATTCCCACACCCTCCTGGCAGACTGCAGTGAGTGCTTTTCACAGCCCCCCCCTCATTTGGTCTGTGTGTGTGGCATGTGGTTTGGATTGAGGCCCAGGCTGTGTGGAGCTGCAGAACAAGGCCCCCCAGTGTGTGCTATGTTTTCCACATTCCTGGGCCCTGACATCAGCCCGGCTGCAGGAAGGACGCCGCTGCAGTCGGTGGGGGGCGGGGCCTCCCGGTCCTCCTCAATAGGGTATCGGCTGTGTGCGGGAAGAGGACCCCTGACCCCGGCAGTCTGGTTGGCGGTTCCTGGTAGGATGGGGGGCCCCCACCTTCTGTGACACCAGAAGCCCCCACAACAATGCAATCAAAGGGATGCTTTACATACCACATGTTGTTTTCGGTATAAATTAGATGGAGATGCACAGCAACGGTTAAGATGGATTATCCCCCCCCACACCCCCCACCCCACCCCATACACAGCCCATATGGAATTTAGGTCACATGAATGTAAATATTATGCTTCACAAAATTGAAGCAAGGAGGGAAGTCATGGCTGCTTTAGTTTCTGTGGTCTGAGGGTCCCACACACTGGTCCTTTAGGTTCCACATGTGAAGCTTTTGTTCGTCCTAAACTTCTAATGAACTCTGTGTCGTTCACACTGTTGGGACTTCAGTTTTGGATTCCATCTATTCAGAGTTTTTCCAGAACACAAAAGGATGGTGTTCTGGGTTTAGTCTGTTGTTCTGGTCCAAGCCCCTCCCACTGCACAGCTGATCAGCTTCATAGACCCCACCCACCATGTGCTCCGGTTCTGACGGTGTTCTGCTCGGTTCTGATGGTGTTCTGCTCTGGTTCTGACAGTGTTCTGCTCTGGTTCTGATAGTGTTCTGCTCTGGTGCTGATGGTGTTCTGCTCTGGTTCTGACAGTGTTCTGCTCTGGTTCTGATAGTGTTCTTCTCCAGTTCTGATGGTGTTCTGCTCTGGTGCTGATGGTGTTCTGCTCTGGTTCTGATAGTGTTCTTCTCCAGTTCTGATGGTGTTCTGCTCTGGTTCTGATGGTGTTCTGCTCTGGTTCTGACAGTGTTCTGCTCTGGTTCTGACAGTGTTCTGCTCTGGTTCTGATAGTGTTCTTCTCCAGTTCTGATGGTGTTCTTCTCCAGTTCTGATGGTGTTCTGCTCCAGACCATGGTTCTGTTCAGTTCTGTTGGCCTCATGTTAAACTCCAGTCAATGAAGACAAAGAAAACACTTCAGGGACAAAAAACAGGTCTCACTGTTGACGAAGAACGAAACAAACCCACATATGACTCTAAAAGGACCCCCCCCCCCCCTCCCCCATCTGTACTCATCTGACACTAGTCAATCCCCTTTCAGTCTTAAACTCCTGTCCCCACCTGGACCCCCCCCCCCATCAGCCTGGTCTGGTTTTCATCTCTGTGATACCTCAGAAATCTTGACCCTCATCTTAAAGTCTGATCCCTCCACACATCAGCTCCATGTCCTCAGCACCCTGAACAAAAGACAGAGGACAGAAACCAGAGGACGTGTGTGTGTGTCCTCGTGTGTGTGTTGTCTTTTCAGGTGTGACCTGTTGTATTTCAGTGCAGTTTGCTCATGGGCTCATGGGCAGCGCTCGTCTCCAGCTGCAGTATGTAATTGGGTTTCCAACAGCAGAAGGCCAGAGCCAGTGTGAGTGTGTGGGAGGGCTGGGGGGAGGGGAGGGGAGGGGGCAGAGGAGGCATGGAAGCGTGGGAGGAGGAGACATCAAAGACGAGTGGGAAATCAGATCCCAGTGTGTGGACAAAGGAGGGCCATGTGGTTCAGGGACAAAGAGAAGGAGATCCACCATGTGACCGTGAACCACGTCTGGACTCATTCAGCTTTTACCCATTCAGCTTTAACTGAGCCAGACCAGCACTGGAACGGACTCACAGGGTCACAACCGGAACCAGAACCAGGACCAGAACTAGAACCAGAGTCAGTACCAGAACCAGAGTT
>NC_043972.1:59430929-59492392 GCF_902148855.1 Sphaeramia orbicularis
TTTATTTAAAAAACATTACTGCAGTGGTTTCCAACCTTTTTGGCTCTGACTCCATTTTAACGTCACAAATTTCTGGGTGACCTCCAGACATTCAAAGGGGAGACTGTTTTTTTTTTTTTTTTACTAAAATTAATTATACATAAATAAATGTTAATGTTAGAGGACATTTAGTCTATATAATGTCTATTATTGTGGACAGAGGCAGTAAATCCAGGGTGGAGATTACTGCACAAAGGGAGAACTTCATTTTCCTTGGTCAGGACATGTACAGTCAGTCCAGCTGTGATTTACGAGGGACAATTAATACTGAACAAACAAGAAATGAAACTAGGAATTATGAAAGAGCTCAGCATCTGAACTGACCACAGTGAACATCTGACAGATAAACAGAACCACAGTGCTGCAGTTTCACAACACACAGGTTATCTGCTATGGATTGGGTTTGTCTCTGTCAACTCACAATATATACTTTATTCCCTTTTTTTTTTTTTTTTTTTTTTTTTTATCAATTACTGGAAATTTCAGGTGACCCCATTTGAATTCCAGGTGACCCCCACGTGGGGTCCCGACCCCAAGGTTGAAAAACACTGGAATATAGTTTAGTGTTTTTATACGTGGAATTCATTCTGTAGAGTGGGTTTACTCTGGTATTCTGTCTGAATCTCATATTCTGTTTGTGCTGTCTGCTGCTGCTGCACTACAGGTGTGTGTGTGTGTGCGTGTGTGTGTGTGTAGGTGTGTGTGTGTGTGTGTTCAGTACAATAATTTGACATGAGTTCATATCAGGCCTCAGTTAAGGGGTTGATGACATCATGGATGTTTTCAGGTCTGGGTCTAGTGGATGTTTGTGTTTGAACTTAGAAATGACGTAGTTCATAATGACCTGACTGAAAAGGTGGTCACAGAAGTTTCATTCCTGTTCCAACATGTGTAAATGCATCAGACTCAATGGTACGCACGTCCACCGAACCCACGTCCACACCAAGGTTCTAATAGTTTTGGATTTTTCATTCTAGTTTAGTTCTATTTAGTTTTGACTTTTTTTTCTCTTAATTCACATAGTTTTTAATTTGTTTTTAGAGCAGGTTTTACTAGTTTTCATTATTTCTAAACGCTTAGTTTTAGTTTAGTTTTATTTTTATTTTTATATATATCTTTTATCATCCTTGCCGTCTTATTTAAATAAATCCCATACAGGGACTCTGCTGCTTTCTCCCAACTTTAGTCTCAAGGTTATTAGTGTTAACGAAAATTTAACGAAATGATGAAAACTAGAACTGAAAAAAACATTTTCATTACTGAAATAAATAAAAACTATAAAAGAAAAAAATGATAACTAACTGAAACTGTATTGTGTGTTTACAAAACTAACTAAAATGGATAAAATTATGGATAAAATTCTCTTCGTTTCATTTTTGTCAATGTCGGATTGATACAAAAGTGATTTATTTCACTCTAGCAATTTTAGCTAGTGTCACCATATGACACTTTTGGTCCGTCACTTGTGTTCACTTGTGGTTTCCAGTCGTCTTCTGGTCCCCACTCTACCTGGAAACATGGAGACTAAAGTTGGGAGAAAGCAGCAGAGTCCTGTCTGGGATTTATTTGAATATGACGGACAGAGAAGAAGAGAAAACATATAAAAAAAACCTAAAATTAATACTAAAACTAAACCAAGCATTTAGAAAAAAAAAAAAAGAAAGAAAGCTAATAAAAAACTGGCAAACCTGTTCTAAAAATGAATTAAAACGAACTGAATTAGAGAAAAAAGTCAAAACTAAATAAAAACTAAACTAGAATGAAAAATCCAAAACACTTGTAACCTTGTTCAGTCTCCATGTTTCCAGGTAGAGTGGGGACCAGAAGACGACTGGAAACCACAAGTGACGGACCGTCAAATATCATATGGTGCCACTAGCTAAAATTGCTTGAGGGAAATAAATCATTTCATATCAATCCGACATTGACAAAGACAAAAACGAAGGGAATTTTATCCATAATTTTATATGTTTTAGTTAGTTTTGTAAAACACACAATACAGTTTCAGTTAGTTATGGTTTTTTTTTAATTTTAATTATGGTTCTTATTATTTCAGTTAACAAAAATGTTTTTACAATTCTAGTCTTCGTCATTTCGTTAGTTTTCGTTAACGATAACAACCTTGGTCCACACACTGTCACATTGGTCACATGTCCACACCATGGAGCCACTGGTCCCAGTTTGCAGACTCTGTTGGACTGGTGTTGTGTCGGTTGTTGGGTGTCGCTGTCCTTGACTCACTCTACAGCTGTTCTTCTGAATTCTTTTCCATGATATCATCTGCCTCTCAGTTATTTGTTGTCGTTGCGTGCCTGCATGTGTAATGTGTTCTTAAGCGTCTGCGGTACGTGTCATCTGAACACTATGATCTGTATCTGCGCTGTACTTTCATCTGTCTGCTTTGTTTGTTTGAGTCAGCGTTGACTCCTCCCCCTTCCCAGTAGCCTGTGGCGGTTCCTGTACTTTTTGAATGTTTGTCGGATTTGAACCTGGACCAGAATATTCCTGCTTGGGAACCTGTCGTCACTGGTGTTTGGTGTCTTTCCTCCTTACACTCCTTTTGTTGATGTTAATCCACTTTCGCTTTTGATATCTCATTCTCTTTTGAATGTGGCAGGAATTTTGGATTTGTAAAACGTAACACTACTGGGTTTTCACTAGCCTCGAAATAGAACTAGAAAACGGATAATGGAAACCCGAAATGCATGACAACAACTGTCAAAGATCGCAAAAAAGTTTTTTTCTCCGCTCTCATGAGGTGTTTTTTTTTAGTCGTTTGATCTAGAAGTGTAGAGTAAAAAGTGAACTGTAAAGTAGATGAGTCCTGTTCATGTGGTCCTGGGGGTTTTGTCCTGTTCATGTGGTCCTGGGGGTTTAGTCCTGTTCAGTGGTCCGTTTAGTCCTGTCATGTGGTCCTGGTGGTTTTGTCCCTGTTCATGTGGTCCTGGTGGTTTAGTCCTGTTCATGTGGTCCTGGGGGTTTTGTTCCTGTTCATGTGGTCCTGGGGGTTTAGTCCTGTTCATGTGGTCCTGGTGGTTTTGTCCTGTTCATGTGGTCCTGGTGGTTTTGTCCCTGTTCATGTGGTCCTGGTGGTTTTGTCCCTGTTCATGTGGTCCTGGTGGTTTTGTCCTGTTCATGTGGTCCTGGTGGTTTTGTCCCTGTTCATGTGGTCCTGGGGTTTTGTCTGTTCATGTGGTCCTGGTGGTTTTGTCCTGTTCATGTGGTCCTGGTGGTTTTCCCTGTTCATGTGGTCCTGGTGGTTTTGTCCTGTTCATGTGGTCCTGGTGGTTTTGTCCCTGTTCATGTGGTCCTGGTGGTTTTGTCCTGTTCATGTGGTCTGGTGGTTTTGTCCCTGTTCATATGGTCCTGGATGTTTTAGTCCTGTTCATGTGGTCCTGGTGGTCCTGTTCAGTCCAGTGGTCTCCCCTGTGGCCCTGTCCTCAGATCAGGTGGTTCTAGTTGGTTCTGTCCAGTAGACACTGGCTTTAGTGGAGGAAGTGCCAGAGCAGAGGCGGCTGCTGGTCTTTCAGACAGGGGAAGCTCATTGTCGGCTTACATCAAAAAAATTGTCAAGTTATTTAAACATAAATTCGACCCTCCGTTCCTTTTTCAGAAAATGCTCAGCGTCCTTCTCGTACACAGTAGGCGTCTTTTCCAGGGACTGGAGAGTTCACTCCGACCTAGGAAACAGTATGACTGATTGAACTATCTACAAAACAACATTAAACTGGAACCAGAAATGATTAAATTATGGAACTGAAACAAGAAAATGTTGAAATTATGTTATGTGATTTGGGATAAAACTGATTCTGAACGAACTCGTCTGAGATGAACGTGTTTGAACACATTTGGAGTCAATGAAATGTCAACACACCTGAACAGATTTGAGCATTTCATGTGAGTGATTTTAGAGGAAGCTGAGCTTCCACTGCAGTCTGACACAAAACCCCTCTGCACCAGAGGGTCCAGAACATCACACAGTTCAGGAAATGGTACCTGGGTTGTGCCTGTTGCACGTTTTGTGCGTTGTGTGCGTTTTTAGTGTTTTGTGTGTTTTGTGTGTTTTGCATGTTTTGCGTATCTTGTGTGTTTTGCTTGTTTTGTGTGTTTTGTCGGTTCATTTTTTGTGTATTTTGTGTGTTTTGTGCGTCCAGTGGACACCCTTTAAGTCCTCCTTCAGCTCCGTCCACATTCCCACACCCTCCTGGCAGACTGCAGTGAGTGCTTTTCACAGCCCCCCCCTCATTTGGTCTGTGTGTGTGGCATGTGGTTTGGATTGAGGCCCAGGCTGTGTGGAGCTGCAGAACAAGGCCCCCCAGTGTGTGCTATGTTTTCCACATTCCTGGGCCCTGACATCAGCCCGGCTGCAGGAAGGACGCCGCTGCAGTCGGTGGGGGGCGGGGCCTCCCGGTCCTCCTCAATAGGGTATCGGCTGTGTGCGGGAAGAGGACCCCTGACCCCGGCAGTCTGGTTGGCGGTTCCTGGTAGGATGGGGGCCCCCACCTTCTGTGACACCAGAAGCCCCCACAACAATGCAATCAAAGGGATGCTTTACATACCACATGTTGTTTTTCGGTATAAATTAGATGGAGATGCACAGCAACGGTTAAGATGGATTATCCCCCCCCACACCCCCCACCCCACCCCATACACAGCCCATATGGAAATTTAGGTCACATGAATGTAAATATTATGCTTCACAAAATTGAAGCAAGGAGGGAAGTCATGGCTGCTTTAGTTTCTGTGGTCTGAGGGTCCCACACACTGGTCCTTTAGGTTCCACATGTGAAGCTTTTGTTCGTCCTAAACTTCTAATGAACTCTGTGTCGTTTCACTGTTGGGACTTCAGTTTTGGATTCCATCTATTCAGAGTTTTTCCAGAACACAAAAGGATGTGTTCTGGGTTTAGTCTGTTGTTCTGGTCCAAGCCCCTCCCACTGCACAGCTGATCAGCTTCATAGACCCCACCCACCATGTGCTCCGGTTCTGACGGTGTTCTGCTCTGGTTCTGATGGTGTTCTGCTCTGGTTCTGACAGTGTTCTGCTCTGGTTCTGATAGTGTTCTGCTCTGGTGCTGATGGTGTTCTGCTCTGGTTCTGACAGTGTTCTGCTCTGGTTCTGATAGTGTTCTTCTCCAGTTCTGATGGTGTTCTGCTCTGGTGCTGATGGTGTTCTGCTCTGGTTCTGATAGTGTTCTTCTCCAGTTCTGATGGTGTTCTGCTCTGGTTCTGATGGTGTTCTGCTCTGGTTCTGACAGTGTTCTGCTCTGGTTCTGACAGTGTTCTGCTCTGGTTCTGATAGTGTTCTTCTCCAGTTCTGATGGTGTTCTTCTCCAGTTCTGATGGTGTTCTGCTCCAGACCATGGTTCTGTTCAGTTCTGTTGGCCTCATGTTAAACTCCAGTCAATGAAAGACAAAGAAAACACTTCAGGGACAAAAAACAGGTCTCACTGTTGACGAAGAACGAAACAAAACCCACATATGACTCTAAAAGGACCACCCCCCCCCCCCCCCATCTGTACTCATCTGACACTAGTCAATCCCCTTTCAGTCTTAAACTCCTGTCCCCACCTGGACCCCCCCCCCCATCAGCCTGGTCTGGTTTTCATCTCTGTGATACCTCAGAAATCTTGACCCTCATCTTAAAGTCTGATCCCTCCACACATCAGCTCCATGTCCTCAGCACCCTGAACAAAAGACAGAGGACAGAAACCAGAGGACGTGTGTGTGTGTCCTCGTGTGTGTGTTGTCTTTTCAGGTGTGACCTGTTGTATTTCAGTGCAGTTTGCTCATGGGCTCATGGGCAGCGCTCGTCTCCAGCTGCAGTATGTATTGGGTTTCCAACAGGCAGAAGGCCAGAGCCAGTGTGAGTGTGTGGGAGGGCTGGGGGGAGGGGAGGGGAGGGGGCAGAGGAGGCATGGAAGCGTGGGAGGAGGAGACATCAAAGACGAGTGGGAAATCAGATCCCAGTGTGTGGGACAAAGGAGGGCCATGTGGTTCAGGGACAAAGAGAAGGAGATCCACCATGTGACCGTGAACCACGTCTGGACTCATTCAGCTTTTACCCATTCAGCTTTAACTGAGCCAGACCAGCACTGGAACGGACTCACAGGGTCACAACCGGAACCAGAACCAGGACCAGAACTAGAACCAGAGTCAGTACCAGAACCAGAGTTAGAACCAGAGCCAGGACCAGAACCAGAACCAGAGTCAGACAGAGAATCCACTTTTATCATTAGTTGTGATAGTTTGTGTTTTCCTTTCATTCATGGACTGTTCTGTTTTCTGTGCTTTGTATTTTTACATTCTGTTCTTTTTTTTTTCTTCTTCATTTCATCATAGTTTCCGTCTGGACCTTTTCATCCCCAGCCTGGTTCCGTTCGTCTGTTTCTGCCGTTCCACTGGGTTCTGTCCACACACGTCTGAACCATTATTCTTTTTTCTTTGTTGTAGAAGCTTTGTCTGAAACTTTCATTTCATATCAACTCCTTTTGAACCTTCGATTTCGTTTTGATGTACTGACACTGACTGATATCAGTACTGAAAAAACACATAAGTAAGCCTTGTTTCTGTTCCTTTTTTCTAAAAGGAAAAGTATTTTCATGCCTCAGAAAAGTGATCTCATCTTCAGAAGCGATACCTCCACGTTCTGCTCTAACCTGTGTTTCAGTCTTGGTCTGCCTGCACACCTGGACAGTCCTGAGCTCCGTTTATCTGCTTTGGATCCTCAGTGGACTGCAGTTTTTACATTTGGTTCGCTCACATTCTTATTCCACTTTTACTAATGGACCAACATTTGTAAACAGAAGCACACATGTGACCAACTGCACTGCCATTGGACAGAAAAGTCAGGGGCGGGGTCAATCAGTTTGGTTAAAAAAACCAAAAGCAGCAGGTGTGAAGACACAAGAAGACAAATGAACACCAGCCACTCAACTCCTCCCTTTTTCATCTCTCCTCTTTCTTCTCTTCCCTCTCTCCTTTCTCCTCTCCCCTCTCTCCTCTTTCCTCTCTCCTCTTTCCTCTCTCCTCTCTCCTCTCTCCTCTTTCCTCTCTCCTCTTTCCTCTCTCCTGTCCTCTCTCCTCTTTCCTCTCTCCTCTCTCCTCTCTCCTCTCTCCTCTTTCCTCTCTCCTCTCTCCTCTCCCCTCTCTCCTCTTCCCTCTCTCCTCTCCTCCTCTTCCCACTCTCCTCTTCTCCTCTTCCTTCTTCCCTCTCTCCTTTCTCCTCTTCCCTCTCTCCTTTCTCCTCCTCCCTCTCTCCTCTTCTCCTCTTCCTTCTTCCCTCTCTCCTTTCTCCTCTTCCCTCTCTCCTCTTCTCCTCTTCCTTCTTCCCTCTCTCCTTTCTCCTCTTCCCTCTCTCCTTTCTCCTCTTCCCTCTCTCCTCTTCTCCTCTTCCTTCTTCCCCTCTCTCCTTTCTCCTCTTCCCTCTCTCCTCTTCTCCTCTTCCTTCTTCCCTCTCTCCTCGTACATGAACAGACTTCCTTGCTGTTGTCATTCTTCTCATGTGTCAGCTGTTCATCTGAGTCGGTTCTACCTCTGTTACCTTTAATCATATCTCAGTTAAAAACATGACAGAACGGCACAAAATCTAGGGAAAAACATTCTGTTTGAGAAGGTGTTCCAGACTTTCACACAAGGATGAATTTAAACCTGTTGTATTGGCCAAAGGTGAAAGGTCAAGGATGCTGTGACCTCATTCTGTCCATGTTCTTGGTATTTCTCAGACACCAGGAGGGAACGTCCTCAAATGTGGAACCAACATTCACCTGAACTCACAGATGAACTGGAACCATTCAAGGTTCACGGTTCACTTTGTCTCCTGTAGACAAGGGACAAAGACAAGACCCATTTTTGTGTTGGTTAAAGGTGAACTGTGACCTTTGACCTCCTGTCTGATACCTCTGACACAAACATTCAGTTAGATTCAGTGAACTGATCCTACTTCTGTGCAGAAGGGTCAGGTTTGCTCTAGGGCTGCACTAGCCATTGTTTTTGAAGTCGAGTATTCTACTGAATATTTCAGTGATTAATGGAGTAATCAGATTTCATCATGGAGGGCCATCATGAAGACTCCTTATTAAAGCCTCTGTTGTAATCAGCTGCTGCAGTTTCTGTTGGTGGGTTCATGTTAATGGGTTCATGTTCTTCTGCTGTTCAGAGGCAGACGGCGCTGACCTTCAGCTGAGTCCTCACACACATTACACCACATTCTCTGTTCCTTTCTGTTTAAAGTGATCCCAGACTTTGGACATCTTTGGTCTTTTGCTGACGCTCTCCTCACTTTCTTCCATGGAACCAGTGTTTTAACTCTGAGTCATGTGCGTCACTGTTTACGGTCCGTGTAGAAAACGATCCCTGAGGCGGAACGCAAGGGACTGCTGAAACCAGATTAATAATTAAACCAATACTTGAGGCAGAAAAAATGATTTGAGGATTTGTATACTCAGATTACTCAAATTACTTGAATTACTTGAGTACTTGTTGCAGCTCCAGTTTGCTGTGACCTCACACAGTCCTCATATGAGCTCTCATTTTAAAGAACTGGATTATGATGCAGCACTAGTGGAAGGATCCTCCTGTGCAGTTCAGGAAATGTACGTATTTACCACAGAATCCACAGAACAGGAGTGTGTTCTGAAACTGGACTGGGTTTGTTTAGACCACGTACAGACAAAGGCACACACAAACTAAACCCCCACTGACCACCAGAGGGCCTCCAACTGCCCTGGACTGTCCCCCAGGAGCCCCTTAGGACCTGCTTTCCTTTCCTTTCCTTTCCTCATGTATATTCTGTTGACAGGACACCTGCCTCCTGACCCTGGTTTCACTGATGTCCAGCTGGACTCATGTGGATGCAGACTGACATCAGGCGTCTGTGACCTTTTGTTTAGATGGAAAAGTGAACAGAAACAGGGCCGGATCTACTAAGGTCCCGGTGGCGGCGGTGGCATACGTCTCTATTTTTTCTTTTGTCACTCCAAAAATGTTCACACAAGGTTGAAAAATGCGTTCTCTGCATCTCGTTTCATCATTTGGATGTCTCCTAACCAATTCCATGTGTGTAATTACACATCCAACTCATTCTCACCTCCTTTTGAGACGTGTTAAATATAGACACAGTTTCTATCAGCAAAATTTCTGTCAGGTTTGATAAATGACTTTGCTTGTGCAAAATTTAAATATTTACATTTTCTCCTCCCAGTACACACACAATTGCATGTAAACGCCCCATATTTCATATTCATTGTGGTAAATGTACTAACTGGATGCAGGCGCGCTATTTTGCACCTTTGAAAGATGCAACCTTTAGTGCACGCTGTTAGTAAATCAGTTTGGACATTTTTTTGCATGTGCAATGAGTTTGACACATTTTAACACATGCAAATTTTTAGTAGATCCATAATGTGACCAATGACTGACAGGGCACTGAGGTGGTGGGCCCCCTGGATCCAGTATTACTGAAGACCCCCTGGATCCAGTATTACTGAGGACCCCCTTGAGGCCTGGGCGGACCCTCATTCATCAGGAATGAAATTATAAATATACACAAAACATAAAACAATGTCAGTGTTTCATAAAGTAAAGTCAGACTCACATGAGTTACAGAGTTGGTATTAACGAACACCACACCTATAAGTTATGTAATAACAGGTGTGTTTGCACACAACAGACTTCACACTTTGACTTTAACCCTTTCATGTCTGATGTCCACATGTGGACCCATAGTTGAACTGATGTTCCAAAGGGTTCTAAAGATAATCTAGTCCAGACCACACGGGTTCAGTCTGTATAGACCCTCAGACACACAATGAACTAAAGGATCATGTTTCCAATATTGACAATTATTGAATAAAAATCTGTCTAAACTTTTTCTTTCCTGGGTCTGAGGAGGGAAAATATCTTCTGAATAAAACCATATTAAAAAAAAAAAAAAAAAATAAATAAATAAATAAATAAATAATGCATTTCAACTTTAGCCTAATTTGAGAAATAAAATCAAACTAAAAAAAAGTGTAGATCCTTTTTTTCATAATTCAAGCATGAAAGGGTTCAGAGTTTGGAGGATGTCATCTACATCTGTTTAGTAAGTTCAATAATAATAATAATAATAATAATAATAATAATAATAATAATAATGGATTAGATTTCTGAAGAAGTTTTCAAGGCATCCAATGTGCTTTACATTATTGATCCCTTATTGATTGGCTGTCACATTGACACTCTGCTGGTGGTAAATTACATGTACTGCATCACCAGCACATTCACAAATATTCACATATTATCCTGTTCCTCCAACAGGTTAAACTGAAACTTTTAAAGATTAAAAACATTTGAGAATATGAACAAATATGAAATATAATGAACACAGGTGACATAAAAAATAAATAAATCCCTACGTCCAGTGTATTACACAACAAATCCATACACATAATGAACACTTTCTGTGAATATTGTGTCATACAGCACTAAAAACCATAATAAACACATGCATGTTGTTTGGTCAGTGCAGTGATGACAGGGTCACATGACACAGCCTTCGTCTTATGACCCTGTGACTCCACTCATATTTTATAATTGGAGCAGAAAACCACAAAACGCTGACGTTTACTGCATTTTTCTGTCACTATTTTCAAGTAAAATCAGCTGTTTCCTCAGATGTTACATGGTCTGTGGTGATGACCAATAAAGAGGCTGAACGTCTGTCACAATCACAGGATCTTCTTCTGGACCTGAACAGTGTTTTCCTCCTCGTGCAGTTTTTCCATCGACTCCACAGAAGATGAGTTCTGGTCCACAACAGACCTTTGAATCCACCTGGAAATACCTCCACCAGTGGATTATTGAACCTTTAACCCCCTTTAACCCCTTTAACCCCCTTTAACCCCCTTTCTTAACCCCTTTAACCACCTTTAACCCCCTTTAACCACCTTTAACCCCCTTTTAACCACCTTTAAGCCCCTTTAACCCCCTATCACCACCCTTTAACCCCTTTAACCACCTCTTTAATCCCCTCTTAACCACCTTTAACCCCTTTAACCACCTTTAACCCCTTTAACCCCCTTTAAACCCCCTTTAACCACCTTTAAGCCCCTTTAACCCCCTATAACCACCTTTAACCCCCTTTAACCCCCTTTACGCCCCTTTAACCCCCTATAACCACCTTTAACCCCCTTTAACCCCCTTTAACCCCCTTTAACCCCCCTTTAACCACCTTTACCCCCTTTAACCCTTTAACCACCTTTAACCCCCTTTAACCACCTTTAACCCCCTTTAACCCCCTTTAACCACCTTTAACCCCCTTTAACCCCTTTAACCCCCTTTAACCACCTTTAACCCCTTTACCCACCTTTAACCCCCTTTAATCCCTTTAACCATCTTTAACCCCCTTTAACCACCTTTAACCCCCTTTAACCCCCTTTAACCATCTTTAACCCCTTTAACCACCTTTAACCCCCTTTAACCCCCTTTAACCATCTTTAACCCCCTTTAACCACCTTTAAACCCCTTAACCCTTTAACCCCCTTTACCACCTTTTACCTCCTTTAACCCCCTTAACCATCTTTAACCCCTTTAACCCCCTTTAACCACCTTTAACCCCCTTTAAATCCCTTTAACCTTTAACCCCTTTAACCCCTTAACCATCTTTAACCCCCTTTAACCCCCTTTAACCATCTTTAACCCCCTTTAACCACCTTAACCATCTTTAACCCCTTTAACCACCTTTAACCCCCTTTAACCCCCTTTAACCCCCTTTAACCACCTTTAACCCCTTTAAACCACCTTTAACCCCCTTTAACCTCCTTTAACCCCCTTTAACCCCCTTTAACCATCTTTAACCCCTTTAACCCCCTTTTAACCACCTTTAACCCCCTTTAACCTACCCCTTAAACCCCCCTTTAACACCTTTTAACCCCCTTTAACCACCTTTAACCCCTTTAACCACCTTTAACCCCTTTAACCCCCCTTTAACCACCTTTAACCACCTTTAACCCCCTTTAACCACCTTTAACCACCTTTAACCCCCTTTAAACCCCTTTAACCATCTTTAACCCCCTTTAACCACCTTTAACCCCCTTTAACCACTTTAACCCCCTTTAACCAACTTTAACCCCCTTTAACCACCTTTAACCCCACTTTAACCATCTTTAACCACCTTTAACCACCTTTAACCCACTTTAACCCCCTTTAACCACCTTTAACCATCTTTAACCACCTTTAACCATCTTTAACCACCTTTAACCACCTTTAACCCCACTTTAACCCACCTTTAACCACTTTAACCACCTTTAACTCACTTTAATTCCCTTTAACCATCTTTTAACCATCTTTAACCCACTTTAACCCCCTTTAACCACCTTTAACCCCCTTTAACCTCCTTTAACCACCTTTAACCCCCTTTAACCACCTTTAACCACCTTTAACCCCCTTTAACCACCTTTAACCCCTTTAACCCCCTTTAACCCCTTTAACCCCCTTTAACCACCTTTAACCCCCTTTAACCCCTTTAACCCACTTAACCTACTTTAACCCCCTTTAACCACCTTAACCCCCTTTAACCCACTTAACCTACTTTAACCACCTTTAACCCACTTAACACCTCAACCTACTTAACCACCTTTAACCCACTTTAACCACCTTTAACCCACTTTAACCCCTTTAACCACCTTTAACCACCTTTAACCACCTTTAACCCCCTTTAACCCCCTTTAACCCCCTTTAACCCCCTTTAACCCCCTTTAACCCACTTTAACCACCTTTAACCACCTTAACCCACTTTAACCACCTTTAACCACCTTTAACCACCTTTAACCACCTTTAACCTACTTTAACCACCTTTAACCCACTTTAACCCCCTTTAACCCCCTTTAACCACCTTTAACCCCCTTAACCACCTTTAACCCCCTTTAACCACCTTTAACCCACTTTAATCACCTTTAACTCACTTTAACCTTTGATCACATGTCATCATCAGTCATTAACCAATCAGCTTTATGGATGCTCCAGCCTGTACATGTTGGATCCAAACGTCAGCTCAAATGAACCCTTGAATCTTTTATAACGTGTTCAGGGTCAAAGCATGAGTCAGAACAGGACGATGACAGAGCTCCAGTGGATCTGCTTCAGTTTCAGATCCAGATCCACAACCAACAGCCTGACAACACCTCCATCTGACCCAGTGCATGGGTCTCATTTCTGGTCCACATATCTGATCCCACTTCAAATCTGACAGAGTCACTGACAGAAGAACTGTTCAGTCAGACAGAAGAACTGTTCAGACAGACAGAAGAACTGTTCAGACAGACAGAAGAACTGTTCAGTCGGACAGAGGAACTGTTCAGACAGACAGAAGAACTGTTCAGACAGACAGAAGAACTGTTTAGACAGACAGAGGAACTGTTCAGTCAGACAGAAGAACTGTTCAGACAGACAGAAGAACTGTTCAGTCCGACAGAAGAACTGTTCAGTCAGACAGAAGAACTGTTCAGACAGACAGAAGAACTGTTCAGTCGGACAGAGGAACTGTTCAGACAGACAGAAGAACTGTTCAGACAGACAGAAGAACTGTTCAGACAGACAGAAGAACTGTTCAGTCAGACAGAGGAACTGTTCAGTCAGACAGAAGAACTGTTCAGTCCGACAGAAGAACTGTTCAGTCAGACAGAGGAACTGTTCAGTCCGACAGAAGAACTGTTCAGTCCGACAGAAGAACTGTTCAGTCAGACAGAGGAACTGTTCAGTCCGACAGAAGAACTGTTCAGTCAGACAGAAGAACTGTTCAGTCAGACAGAGGAACTGTTCAGTCCGACAGAAGAACTGTTCAGTCAGACAGAGGAACTGTTCAGTCCAACAGAAGAACGTTCAGTCCGACATGAAGAACTGTTCCGACAGACAGAGGAACTGTTCAGACGGATAGAAGAACTGTTTCAGTCAGACAGAAGAACTGTTCAGTCCGACAGCAGAACTGTTCAGACAGACAGAAGAACTGTTCAGACAGACAGAAGAACTGTTCAGTCAGGACAGAGGAACTGTTCAGTCCGACAGAAGAACTGTCAGTCCGACAGAAGAACCTGTTCAGACAGACAGAGGAAACTGTTCAGTCCGACAGAAGAACTGTTCAGTCCCGACAGAAGAACTGTTCAGTCCGACAGAAGAAACTGTTCAGTCCGACAGAAGAACTGTTCATGTCCGACCCAGAAGAACCTGTTCAGACAGACAGAGGAACTGTTCAGACGGACAGAAGAACTGTTCAGACAGACAGAAGAACTGTTCAGTCGGACAGAGGAACTGTTCAGTCAGACAGAAGAACTGTTCAGTCCGACAGAAGAACTGTTCAGTCAGACAGAAGAACTGTTCAGTCAGACAGAAGAACTGGTGTACAGACTATGGAGCTGCAAAATCTGATTCACACTCATCTGACCAAGATCATTTTCACTTGTTCCATTGGCTGAGGTTTTTCTTTTTCTTTTCTTTTTTTTTTTTTTTTTTTGAATGCAGAAAAAAAAAAAAAAATATGATTAAGTGATTCCGTGTCATTTTAAGTGTGATGAGATATTTGGACTAGAAATGAGACAAACACACTTGGACAGAGTTTGATTTTTGCAGTTCACTGAAAACAAATGAACATCTGATGTAGATAAACTGACGTGAATTTGGAATATTTATGTTGAAAGATCATTTTTAGATTTATTTACTCATTCAGACTTAATCTTGTTCAGATTATTTTTGTTCCAGGAATGTTCCTCTTGTTCTGAACCCCACTGAGATATTACAACGAATTTAAAACAATATCTGGTATAAAACCAGCTCCACTGTCAGAGGATGAGGATGGAGGACACAGGAAGAGTTTACCCTCAAAACATTTGGACTGGATTAGACAGCTGGACCTAGAATAAATAATAATAATGAATAGAGTCATTACAATGTCATAAAACCATATGAAACTTAATGTGAACTTAACAAGTACATTCTCTTGAAACACATCTGACTGAGATTGGTTTCTTTTTGTGTCTTTTTTAAAATCTTATTTTAAAATAAAAACCCCTCCAAGAATGTCTCTATAAACTAAGACTGAAGGGTCAGTTCTCTTCAACCCTTACAGACCCAAATGTCCACCTTTAACCCTTACAGACCCAAACGTCCACCTTTAACCCTTACAGACCCAAACGTCCACCTTTAACCCTTACAGACCTAAACGTCCACTTTAAACCCTTACAGACCCAAAGTCCACCTTTAACCCTTACAGACCCAAACGTCCACCTTTAACCCTTACAGACCCAAACGTCCACCTTTAACCCTTACAGACCTAAACGTCCACTTTTAACCCTTACAGACCCAAACGTCCACCTTTAACCCTTACAGACCCAAACGTCCACCTTTAACCCTTACAGATCCAAACGTCCACCTTTAACCCTTACAGACCCAAACGTCCACCTTTAACCCTTACAGACCCAAACGTTCACCTTTAACCCTTACAGACCCAAACGTCCACCTTAACCCTTACAGACCCAAACGTCCACCTTTAAACCCTTACAGATCCAAACGTCCACCTTTAACCCTTACAGACCCAAACGTCCACCTTTAACCCTTACAGACCTAAACGTCCACCTTTAACCCTTACAGACCCAAACGTCCACCTTTAACCCTTACAGACCTAAACGTCCACCTTTAACCCTTACAGATCCAAACGTCCACCTTTAACCCTTACAGACCCAAACGTCCACCTTTAACCCTTACAGACCTAAACGTCCACCTTTAACCCTTACAGACCCAAACGTCCACCTTTAACCCTTACAGACCCAAACGTCCACCTTTAACCCTTACAGACCCAAACGTCCACCTTTAACCCTTACAGACCCAAGCGTTCACCTTTAACCCTTACAGACCCAAATGTCCACCTTTAACCCTTACAGACCCAAACGTCCACCTTTAACCCTTACAGACCCAAACGTCCACCTTTAACCCTTACAGACCCAAACGTCCACCTTTAACCCTTACAGACCTAAACGTCCACCTTTAACCCTTACAGACCCAAACGTTCACCTTTAAGCCTTACAGACACAAATGTCCACCTTTAACCCTTACAGACCCAAACGTCCACCTTTAACCCTTACAGACCCAAACGTCCACCTTTAACCCTTACAGACCCAAACGTCCACCTTTAACCCTTACAGACCCAAACGTCCACCTTTAACCCTTAAAGACCCAAACGTCCACCTTTAACCCTTACAGACCCAAACGTCCACCTTTAACCCTTACAGACCCAAACGTCCACCTTTAACCCTTACAGACCCAAACGTCCACCTTTAACCCTTACAGACCCAAACGTTCACCTTTAACCCTTACAGACCCAAACGTCCACCTTTAACCCTTAAAGACCCAAACGTCCACCTTTAACCCTTACAGACCCAAACGTCCACCTTTAACCCTTACAGACCCAACGTTCACCTTTAACCCTTACAGACCCAAACGTCCACCTTTAACCCTTACAGACCAAACGTCCACCTTTAACCCTTACAGACCCAAACGTTCACCTTTACCCTTACAGACCCAAACGTCCACCTTTAACCTTACAGACCCAAACGTCCACCTTTAACCCTTACAGACCCAAACGTCCACCTTTAACCCTTACAGACCCAAACGTCCACCTTTAACCCTTACAGACCCAAACGTCCACCTTTAACCCTTACAGACCCAAACGTCCACCTTTAACCCTTACAGACCCAAACGTCCACCAGTTCAACCGTCACTGAATCAGTTTTTGTCAAACGCATGCGGCTCATTTCAGAGTTGTGGGTACATTTCACATGGAGAAGGAAAACAAAATTTGGGAGTTTTTTTTTTTTGTTTGTTTCATGAAACTTTTGTATTTCATAGAACACACTTTAAATTGAACTTTTCTAGTATCTGCTGAGCTTAAACCTGTAACATTTAAAACTTTAACATGAAAAACAATGTAGTCACAGAACAATCTGTCAACTCTGTTGCAGACAAATTGGGTCGAATGCATAAAATTAACAAATGTCAAACAATTTAAAAGATTGTTTTTCCTTTGAGGTATTGTGTCTCTAAATCCATTAAGTCAATTTTTGGTCTGATTAGATAAAAAACTTTTTGTTTTGGAGTAAAAATATCAACACATTTAATTGACATGTTGCTTGCGAGGGTGTGCATTTTCTGTAAACATACAACATACAAATGAATGAAATACTCTGAAATGTCATTTAGGGAGAATGGTAGTTAGGACACAGCTGGTAATAAGTTTGTTAATAATAAAACATATCTGATAATTATTTTTTAAAGCAAAACCTTAAACAAACAGAGTTGACACTGATGTTAACCCTTTCATGCACAGTGGTCACTCCAGTGGTCACTCCAGTGGTCACTCCAGTGGTCAGTTCTTCTGCAGCTGTTCTCTTGTATATTCATGGGTTTGGTTGTTTTAGTTCCATATCAGCCAACACAGTGGACACTCATGCACCATCCCATAATAATACCCTGACATTCAGACCAGTACTGTAACTTTGCGGTTCTTGATAAACCTGCTCTGCATGAACATGTTTGAGTGTAAGTCAGTTGCAAATTGTTATTAGACTGTGACAGTTTTCTGAAACAAAAAGGTTTTTTTTTGCATATTATCTCCATGAAGTGAGTAATAACTAGTATTAGAGTTCACTAAAATGTGAGACAACAGCATCAGCTGCATTAACCCTCTGGTATCCTGTCCACTAAGGCCCTCACTAAGCACCAAGTGTGCCTTTTTAGCACACTGTGGAATCATGTCAAACAATGTTTCATACAGTTTGTTTTTAATTCTTTTACACTTTTTTCTATTTCATCAACTTGAGCCATAAACAAAAATACCAAATACTCAATAATTGTCACATTTTTTAACCCTTTAAATGCTGTGTTTGTAATGTAAACAAACCATTTTTTGATGCAAAAAACACAAAAAAATTATTTTTTTCAGTATACTACATAAAAAGTGGATCACATATTATTAGATTTTTTCATCCTGGCATATGTCAGTGATTAACTCCAACTTTGGTTAATCTGCATTATTATTATATTTGGCACTAGGTCAAATGTTCAAAAATACTAGCATCTATCACCAAGTGTGCGTAAAATGCACACCTATAAATCAAACTATTAAATATCATATATTGATTTATTTTTCTGCTCTAATTTGATTTTATTTTTGTAAATCCAGGTCAGCCCTAATCATACAGATCAAATGTTAGAAATAGTGCGTTTTAGGCACACTGGGCAGACAGATGCTAGTCTGGTCATTTTCTTTTGTTTACAATGTGCACAGTTTAGTTGGTGGACAGAATTTTAAAGATCATGCAAAAATGAACAACTTTTGAATTCTAACCTTATTTAAACTGTGAAAAATAATATGAAGTTTTTTAACATGAAGTGCAAAGTGTGCCTAAAAGGCGCACCCAGACACCAGAGGGTTAAAAATGTTTTTATTTCACAGTTTTCATACAGTACATCACTTTCTAATGATGGGTTTTAAATAAATGTGTGTTTGCTTCAAAAATTAAACACATGGTGTCCAGCTGAGATGACATTTTTGTAACTTCATGAAAAACAGGTTCATAAAAACATTTCACTTGCATTGTTTTTTTCACACTAAAGAGGAATAAAACACTCCAGAAAAAATATTGACTAAGGTTCTTATAATTCATGCATGAGGGGGTTGATGATATGTTCATAGATGTAAACACTTTCATTATGTAACAGTACTTTTTTTTTTTTTTTTTTTCTGTTCTTATGGTACTGGTCTGGCCCAGTTCAGATCCTAATGGGCTGAATGTGGAACCAGTTCAACAGTGACTGGATCAGTGTCTGTTCACAGCGTGTGTTCCATGTGTGAGCAGAACACATTCACACTGTTTACATCAGGTTGAAAACAGGAGGAATGCACATACAGCACGTAGGGCACGGACACAGAGCAGCACTGCGCATGTGCAGGTCAGGGTTAGGACCGGACCAGTGCGCCCCCTGGTGTCCAAACAGAACCAGGAACTGGAACTAACTGGACTGGACTGGAAAGGAGGGAGGGGTTATGAACAGGAAGCAGGTTCAGCCCACAAACCCACAAACCACAAGTCTGGACTGTCAGTCAGTTTAAAAACAAGAATGGGACTTTGGTTTTTTGTTTTTTTTTTTCACTTCTTATTTGTTTTATTTTGAACTATATTGCAGATATTTTAAATCTTACAGTAAAATGTGACTTGAAAGTTCTTAAAAACACCCAAAATGACAGTAATTAAAGCCAGAACTGTAACTATTTTTGATAAACTGACCTAAATGGTGCAAAAAGAACAAATTTCTACCAGTGAAATTTTGGAAGCTGAATCTGAAATGGACCAGTTTCAATAAAATGTGTTCAAATTATAATTACTGACATGTTTCTAAAATTTAGGGAAAAACAGGACATGATATTTTGTGATAGCTGATATTTTTTTCTCCATAAACAAGGTTTTATTCATGTACTACAGCAGGGCTGTCAAACTCATTTTAGTTCAGTTCCAAATTCAGCCTAATAGATCTAAAATGGGCCGAACCAGTAAAATAATGTAAATAATAGGATAAGAACTTATAAATAATATCAACTCCAAAGTTTTCTCTGTTTTTGAGTGAAAAAAGTCAAATTCCGTAATGAAAATCTTTACATCTACGAACCGTACTTGAACATAACATGAACAAATATGAACAACCTGACAATTCTTAAGAAAAATAAGTGCAATTTTAACAATATTACACCTTATTTTATCATTTATACATGTGCATTAAAACTTACAGATCACAGTGGATCTACAAACACACAAAACATGTAGTCACAGGCAGAATATTGTTAAAAGACAACACACTTCTCTTAAGACAGTTTAGGTTGTTCATATTTTTTGCGAAAGGTTAGTCTGTAATTGTAAACATTTTTTGTGTAGTTTTACTTTTTTGACACTAAAACAAAACAAAACAAAAAAAAAATATCTTCCTTTCATTATTTATAGGTTATTATGACAGTATTTTACTGGTCTGACCCACTTTAGATTGAACATCCTTGATTGTTAATATCTTCAGTGTAATGTTTACATTTCACACATTCATCCCAAGGGCCGAACTGGACCCTTTAATGGGCCAGATTTGGCCCCTGGGCCGCATGTTTGACACCTGTGAACTGCAGTATTATTTTTTGACTCACTGGCCACTTTATTAGGTACACCTGTTCTCTCCAACCTTTGTTTATTTGGAGTTTTATAGAAACTGGGCGATACAGAGTATCTTCACCCACACCTCCACCTGTGGTCTGACTCCACATTCCATGTTCAGGATAAGTTCATGATACTCCACCTCAAGAATGTTCTCACCATGAGCACTGAGATGCGTTCAAGGACCAGAGCAGTCTGAGGAAATGAGCAACATAATGATCTGTAAATTATGACAACTACAATGTTTTCTTTTTTTTTTGTATAAAAAATTAAAATTACATGAAAATGTTTACATTTAAAAACTATTCACATTTTTTTGTGAAAGGATCATTTCAACAAATCTGACCAACATGAACTGTCTTCAAATAAGTCAGTGTAATTGGACCAATATTCAGTCTGTTATTAAATCTTGTATGTATTTGTAGATCCACTGTGTCTGTACGTTCTAATGTACATGCATAAATGATAAACAGAGGCTGAATATTACAGAAGTGTATTCCATTCACACAAAAAAAAACAAATTCAGCTCTGTTTTTCTGAATTAATGAGATACTGTTTTCTGAAAAAAATAAAATTTGGCTCTGTTTTTACAAAATAATTATCTCGTTAATTCAGAAAAACAGAGATGAATTAAATTTTTTTCAGAAAACATTATTTTGTTTATTCAGAAAAAAGCCAATTTTTTTTTTTTTTACTTCTTTTTTCTCGCAATTACGAGATAATTATCTCGTTAATTTAGAAAAACAGAGCGGAATTTTTTTTTTTTTTTTCCAGAAAACAGTATCTCGTTGATTCAGAAAAAAGCTGAATTTTTTAAAACTTATTTTTTTCTTGCAATTACAACATAATTATCTTGTTAATTCGGAAAAACAGAGCAGAATTTTACTTTTTGTGTGAATGCAATAGCTTCCGTAGAATATTGCTAAAATTGTACTTATTTTCTTAAGACGTTTCAGGTTGTTCATGTTTTTCAGATTTTTAATGAAACTTTGTACATGTAAACATTATCATAATGTAATTTTCTTTTTTTTATAAATTGTTATTATCGTACTGGTCCGGCCCACATCAGTTCATATTAGGCTGAATGTGGAACTTGAACTGAACGGTGTTCTGGTCGATGATGGGATGAAAACACTGAACTTGTTCGTCCCACGTTTGTCAGATGAAACTATGTGCACAGTAATGACACCGACACTGAAGCAGAGTTATGTGAGGAATGAGGAGTTGATCTGAATGAGCCATTGTTTGGAATGAAAATGAATGATGAAGACGACTGTGTTTACTCCTGACATCGCCATGGAAATGCAAACAATGAGCAGAATGCAGTCCAGTCAGGTAGCAACTGGATAAGAACAGGAACTGGAATGTGACGGAACCACCCAGAACACAGGTGTCAAACATGCGGCCCGGGGGCCAAATCCGGCCCACCAAAGGGTCCAGTCCGGCCCACAGGATCAATTTGTGAAATGCAAAAAATTAAACTAAAATATGAACAATCCTTTTAGTTCAGGTTCCACATTCAGACCAGTTCAATCTAAAGTGGGTCAGACCAGTCAAATACGATCATAAGAACATAGAAATAATGACAGCTGCAAAAGTTTCTCTTTGTAAATGTAAATATTTTCATGTATTTACTCTAAAACAAAGTATAATTTTGCAAAAAAAAATGTGAACAACCTGAACAAATATAAACAACCTGAAATATCTTAAGAGAAATAAGTGTAATTTAACAATATTCTGCATGTTATTAAATGTTTTGTGTATTTGTAGAGCCACTGTGATCTGTAAGTTATAATGAACATGTGTAAATGATAAATTGAGGCAGAATATTGTTAAAATTGCACTTATTTTTTCTAGTTACCTCCGCCAGGAGGTATTGTGATCACTTTGCTTTGTTTGTTTGTTTGTTTGTTTGTAACTTTAGTGTAAAACTCTTCCGCCCATCTGTTCCAAATCTTCCCCACAGATAGGCCTAGGCCCTGGGACCAACCCAGTCCATTTTGGTCCCAGTAGGACAAAGTTCAAGGTCACAGCAAGGTCACAACATCTACAGTTTTCCATCTGTCATCATTGAGACATTTTCAAAAATTCATCAAAAATTCAAAACGACTCCGATTCTCCTCCAGTTGGATCCACCTGTAGCTTAGAACAGTCTCTTGTATCTGAAACTAAATTGTCCACATCCACTGTGGAATGTGGACTCTGTGGACGTTTACATTTAACATTGAAAATCCCATTTTCCACACATTTAAAATTAGAACTCAACTAATATTTATGTGAGTTGAATCTAATTGGACAGACACATGACTGGGACCAGATTCAACTGTTTCTGTGTATGGAACAACCTGGAAACTGTGGAATTTAAACAGAAACAGTCGATCCACACATGCACACTGTTCAGGGTGTTTGACAGAGGTTTGTGTTCTCTGAACACTTGTTTTTTATCTGTGTTCAAATCTGGAACAAATGGATGAATCTTAAAAAAGGCAGAACAGCGGTCACATGACAACATTCTGGAAACGACAAAAGCAAATTATTTCAAGTGCAAAAGGGTTTTTCAAGGCCGAAAGGGGGAAAGTACAGTAGAATTTGAATGGGCATGAGGTGGTTTCTATTTTTTGGGAGTTTATTGTGCTGCTTCCTTTAATGGATGTGACGGTAAATTAAATCATCTTCTATCTGGAAAATGAATGGAATGTGTGCAGGAAACACAAATACCCATGGACAAATGGAAAGGAACTGTTGACTGACAGAAAAAGAGTGGAGGAAATACAAGAAGGAAACAGAACAGAGACGGTTCAACAGCAGTTCAAGGTGAAACAACGTGGAAACAACCAAAGATTCAGGAAAAAGGAACTGATTAAATGAAAGAACAGATGAAAGAACAGAAGAGAAAAACCTGAGAGAGCAGCAAAACAGAGGAACCTGAGCAACACAAACATGTAGGAATTTGTAAGATAATGTGTTTTAGTCGATTTCTTTATGACTCTAAACCTGACTGTTTCACATCCGATTATTTCACATGAGGAGTTTCTGAAGTTGAAAGTGGTTTGAGTTTGGATTTGGAATGGTTTCAGTAGTTGTTTGGACAGTTGTTGAAATCAGCTGACTCTCCAGTGTCACGGAAATTGGATTCAAAAGCAAAGATAAAGAAATAATTCATAATAAATAATATTCTATTTATGGACTTACTGCTTTCCCCTCAGTGCACCACCAACACTGTTTCCAGTGGAAGTGCAGAGCGGCTGACCTCAACTGGGGATGTTCAGGTTCATTAAAAAAAAAAAAAAAAATTCAATCGCGTTGTTTTTTTCATGCCCAGAGAGGAATAAAAACACTCAGGCAAAAAATCTTGCTTAAGGTTTTCATAATTCATGTATAAAAGGGTTAAAAACTTGAATAAAGGAACAAGTTTCAGCGCTCCAGTTATGTTTGTGTCCACGGCATAGATGCATTCACTGTACACTTTATACCAGGGGTGTCAAACATGCGGCCCGGGGGCCAAATGCGGCCCGCCAAAGGGTCCAGTTCGGCCCCTGGGATGTTTTTGCAAAGTGCAAAAATTCCACAGTCTTGAATTGAATTAAGCAAAACAAAAATTTTAGCTTGAATTAAGGAAAAAAAACTTGAATTAAGCCAAAAAACCAAAATCTTCAATTAAGTAAAAAAAAAAAAAAACATTTTCAATTAAGCAAAAAAATAATAATAATCTCAAATTTAGCAAAAAATCTTCAATTAAGCAAAAAAAAAAATCTTCAATTAAGTAAAAAAAACATCTTCAGTTAAGCCAAAAAAAAAAATCTCAAATTTAGCAAAAAATCTTGAATTAAGCAAAAAAATTCTTCAATTAAGTAAAAAACATCTTCAGTTAAGCCAAAAAAAAAAAAAAATCTCAAATTTAGCAAAAAATCTTGAATTAAGCAAAAAAAAAAAAAAAAAAAATCTTCAATTAAGCCAAAAAAAATCTCAACTTTAGCAAAAAATCTTCAATTAAGCCCCAAAAAATCTTCAATTAAGTAAAAAAAATCTTGAATTAAGCAAAAAAAATCTTCAATTAAGTAAAAAACATCTTCAGTTAAGCCAAAAAAAAAAATCTCAAATTTAGCAAAAAATCTTGAATTAAGCAAAAAAAAAAAAAAAAAAAAATCTTCAATTAAGCCAAAAAAAATCTCAACTTTAGCAAAAAATCTTGAATTAAGCCCCAAAAAAATCTTCAATTAAGTAAAAAAAATCTTGAATTAAGCAAAAAAAAAAAAAAAACATCTTCAACTAAGTAAAAAAAATTTGAATTAAGCCAAAAAAACCCTCAACTTTAGCAAAAAATCTTCAATTAAGCCCAAAAAAAATCTTCAATTAAGTAAAAAAAAATCTTGAATTAAGCCAAAAAAAATCTAGAATTAACCACTTCAATTTTTTTCTTTGTTTTAGTGCAAAAAATAACATTAAATTACGAAAATATTGACATTTACAAACTATCCTGTGACAATAAAATGCGAATAACCTGAACAAATGTGAACAACCTGAAATGTCTGTATTAAATTCAGTCCAGTTTGAACTCTTTTCTGCCTGTTCCTCAGTGTTTAGTGTCTTTGTAGATCTGATCCAGAATGCACATGGACTAATGAGAAGTGGAGGAAGAATATTATTAAAACTGCACTAAATTTTCTTACATTTTTTTTATTTAAATTTCAGTTTTTTAGGTTTTTTTTTTTTTTTTTTTTTTTTTTGGATAGTTTATATAAGTAAGTATTTTCATAATTTAATGGATTTTTTTTACACTAAAACAAAGACAAAAATGTGGAGTTGTCATTATTTATAGGTTATTCTGTTATTATTTTACTGGTTCGGCCCACTGCAGATCAAATTTAGCTGAAAATGGAACTGAACTAACATGAGTTTGACAGCCCAGGTTTATATATTTATACATATAGAAATGTTCAGAGCTCTTACAGATTTTATTCACGACCATGAAAGTGTTGCTATAAAAGCTGTGTTAAATCCTAACAGTGGTCCAGTTACACAGTTCAGTAAACCGTATATTTTTGAAGTGAGAATATCGTGGTGGAAGACATAAACGTTGTGACTGCTCTGGGTAATTTTCTGAGGACTGGTTCCGTGTTCGCTGGGTTGGAACAGTGGCTTACAAAAGTGTTCGTACCCCTAGAACTTTTCCACATTAGGCCACGATACGACCACAAACATAAATATATTTTATCGGAATTTAATGTGACAGACCAACACAAAGTGGCATACAGTTGTGAAGCAGAAAGAAAATGATACACAACTGTATTTTTTTATTTTTTCTTACAAATAAGAACTGAAAAGTGCAGTGTGCAAAAGTATTCACCCCCTCTGAGTCAATGCTTTAAGATGAGATGTTATTTTCTTAAGTATTGACATTTATTTTCTGAGGGATAACTCGTTTATAATAAAGTTTGGGTTGGAGTCTGAACTGTAAATAAATGTGTGAAATGAAGCAGACAGTTATGAAGGTCTGACGGTTCTAACACTGAAGGAGTTTGGATTTAAGGGGAAATGAAGTGAATGTTTATGTTGTTACTGCATAAGGCCACTAGAGGGCGCCAGGTTATTTCTATAGGCATGATATTAGGGTGAAAGAGAGAAATGTATGTTCTATACAAGGTTCTAATACAGGGCCAGATTAACACTTCATTGTTCCCTGGGCAACAATATTCAAGGGCCCCATCATCACAACCCCAGGATCCCTATAATCTGGCAAAATACAGAGTAAGTTCCAGGAATATATGTAAATATACCCCATACTTCAATATCTAACTATCATCAAATGCATTTTGATGTACAAATGTGTAAATGCTCGTAGAACTACAAGTGCACCACTATAGCCTCTTGTCAAGGCCACTCACTTGCATATGATATGAAAACAAAACACATTAGCATCAGTATAATCTAAAATTGATCCACTACATTAAAAAAGAGGGAAGTGTCCTCCATTTTCCCAAAAAATAAATAAGAAACCATTTCCAAAGTATCCAGTATATATTTAAGAACACTTTTTGCCAACACAAATGTATTGAATCGTCAGAAAAAGCCCACAGACAAAACACAAACATAATCTGATAGACTCAGACATGAATTTTAAACAGAAATCCACTTGTCACCTCAGAATTCAACAAGAGAGTTAAAGTAAGTGCAATGTAAACATCGTTTTGATTCACGTACGTATGTCGCATAGTTCTTGACGTCTCACATCCCGCTCAGTGCACGCACGTTGATTTGCGTCACCGCTGATTCGCTTTTTGGACTGACCAATGAGGCGAGGGTCTCAGCTCACGGTCACAGACAGCAGGGTTTCTGTGCAGTGCAATGGCTCCGGGCAGCGGACAGTTTCATTTATAAGCAAAAGATAACCAGATATTTTCGTTGTGCCCGAGCTACCCAGGGCCCTTCAGACATCGCGGGCCCCTGGGCAATTGTCCAGTTGCCCATATGGTTAATCCGGGCTTGCTCTAATAGTTTTGGATTTTTCATTACAGTTTAGTTTATTTAGTTTTGACTTTTTTTTCTCTAATTCAGTTACTTTGATTTAGTTTTTAGAGCAGGTTTGATAGTTTTTATTAGTTTTTGTTATTTTCTAAATCCTTAGTTTTAGTTTGGTTTTAGTTTTTTTTATATCTTTTATCTTCTTCACTGTTGTATTCAAATGAATCCCAGACAGTCTCCATGTTTCCAGGTAGAGTGGGGACCAGAAGACGACTGGAAACCACAAGTGAACACAAGTGACGGAAAGTTAAATATCATATGGTGCCAAGCAGCTAAAATTGTTTGAGGAAAATAAATTGATTTCATATGAATCTGACATTGACAAAGACAAAATCCAAGGGAATTTTATCCATAATTTTTAAACATTTTAGTTAATTTTGTAAACACACAATACAGTTTCATTTAACTATCTTTTTTTTTTTTCTTTTAATTATAGTTTTTATTTATTTCAGTTAACAAAAATGTTTTTACAGTTGTAGTTTTCGTCATTTCGTTAGTTTTCGTTAACGATAATAACCTTGGTTCTATAGAGGGAGTTGTAACGTTGTGCTGGTTCTGCAATAAATCCCAGTCAGTGGGTGAGATGATGCAGTTTGGTGACTGATATGTGACGATATGACAATAAGTCTGAATCATTTATAAGCATTTTAGATGAAGGTGAACTCTACAAATGAAATACAATCACATCCATATCTGTATTGTCAGTTCAGTTCAGTTTTATTTGTACAGCCCAACGTCACCACACAGTCTCCTTACAGGACTTTACAGAAATTGTTGAATCGATAAAAAAACACAATAAAAATAACCAAACAGTTAATTAATGATGATGATGATGATGATGACATTCTATTTCAGTCATCACATAATACACCCAGTGTCAACGTTCTAAACATTACCAGCAGGTTAGTGAGTGAACAGGCCCAGGCAGAAGCAGAACGCTTCTATTAATGTCTGTCCTACAGAACACATTCAGCTACCTAGCATTCAGTATAGGAAAAAAAAACAACAACAACAATGCATACAGCCAAACAAACAAGCAAAACATTAAAAAAGTGAAATTAAACCAGAAAAATAGAAAACATAACCAACCAAATTAATGGAAATTTAATGTGGAGTCGAAAATAAATTATTTACTTATTACTTATTAGATCTTAACAGTTGGATCCTTCAAAAATTGCCCTACGTACCATTTTTTAAAATATCAAAAATGAGTTCCACATTCTTAAATCCATGCTGGCCTCATTCCACACTGTAAAAAATGACTGTAGAATTAACACCAAAAAGTTATAAAATTGCAACATAAAAAACTTTAAATGGCAATACAATGCAAAGTTGTTTATTTTAAAAGATTTTGTGTTAAACGATTAAATCAAATATAGCTGTAGTTTTTACAGGAAGAGTATGTGAACAAAAGCAGATCTGTATGTAGAAATGATGGATTTCTACTGTTTTTAGAAAATAAAACTGTACATTGAAAAACAATGAGGTGCCGTTTAAAGACCATAATGTTGAAATAACGGCATATTTGCCTATATACATATATATATATATATATTTATATATATATATATATATATACACACACATACACACACACATATATATACATATATATATATATACATACATACATATATATATATATATATATATATATATATAAGTTATAAAAAGTAAACATTTACAATGTCACATTTTAAATTTGTAAATGAATGGGTTGGTAGAGTTGGTAGAGCGGCTCGTCCAATAACCAAAGGGTTGGTGGTTTGAATCCTGGCTCTGACTGTCCATACGTTAAAGTGTCCATGGAAGACACTGAACCCTAAATTGTTCCCAGTCGGACCTGGTGGTTTTGGAAAGTGCTTTGGACACCATGAAGGTGAAGAAAATGCACTAGATAAGTGCAGTCCATTTACCATTTAAATCCAGTGTTAAATCTACATGTTTAAAATGTTAAATCTACATGTTTAAACTGTTAAATCTACATGTTTAAAATGTTAAATCTACATGTTTAAACTGTTAAATCTACATGTTTAAAATGTTAAATCTACATGTTTAAACTGTTAAATCTACATGTTTAAACTGTTAAATCTACATGTTTAAAATGTTAAATCTACATGTTTAAACTGTTTAATCTACATGTTTAAACTGTTAAATCTACATGTTTAAAATGTTAAATCTACATGTTTAAAATGTTAAATCTACATGTTTAAAATGTTAAATCTACATGTTTAAAATGTTAAATCTACATGTTTAAACTGTTTAATCTACATGTTTAAACTGTTAAATCTACATGTTTAAAATGTTAAATCTACATGTTTAAAATGTTAAATCTACATGTTTAAACTGTTAAATCTACATGTTTAAACTGTTTAATCTACATGTTTAAACTGTTAAATCTACATGTTTAAAATGTTAAATCTACATGTTTAAAATGTTAAATCTACATGTTTAAAATGTTAAATCTACATGTTTAAACTGTTAAATCTACATGTTTAAACTGTTTAATCTACATGTTTAAACTGTTAAATCTACATGTTTAAACTGTTAAATCTACATGTTTAAACTGTTTAATCTACAGGTTTAAACTGTTAAAAATACATGTTTAAACTGTTAAATCTACATGTTTAAACTGTTAAATCTACATGTTTAAACTGTTTAATCTACATGTTTAAAATGTTAAATCTACATGTTTAAACTGTTTAATCTACATGTTTAAAATGTTAAATCTACATGTTTAAAATGTTAAATCTACATGTTTTAAACTGTTCAATCTACATGTTTAAACTGTTAAATCTACATGTTTAAAATGTTAAATCTACATGTTTAAACTGTTAAATCTACATGTTTAAACTGTTCAATCTACATGTTTAAACTGTTAAATCTACATGTTTAAAATGTTAAATCTACATGTTTAAACTGTTCAATCTACATGTTTAAACTGTTTAATCCACATGTTTAAACTGTTAAATCTACATGTTTAAACTGTTTAATCTACATGTTTAAAATGTTAAATCTACATGTTTAAACTGTTTAATCCACATGTTTAAACTGTTAAATCTACATGTTTAAACTGTTAAATCTACATGTTTAAAATGTTAAATCTACATGTTTAAAATGTTAAATCTACATGTTTAAAATGTTTAATCTACATGTTACTCCGTAAATATGTTTACAGTTGGATGTGTTTTTACAGTATTGTTCTGGAAACCACAGCTTCCAGTTTTTTTCCGTAAAAACAACAGGATTTTTTTTACAGTGCATAGTTGAACTCCAACAACAGGTATACATCTGCTTTTAGTCTCTTTTCTAGTTTTTTGTACAACAAATTTACAAACATCTTGCAAATCCTATTTAGACTCATGTGTTGAGAAGAACCTTTGTACACACACAGGGAGTCACTTTAATTTTACTTTATACATTATTTACATTATTTTATAGTAAACCAAATCATTAAATTTCATCATATGGGATTTCATAAACAATTCATTAGCATGTTCATAGTAACCAGCCTTATTAATAATACGTATGGGTCATTTTTGTAGAAGGACGATAGTATTTACAGTTGTTTTATACGTCCAGCCCCACACTAACACAATATGACACATAAGGAAGTAGAAGTGAACAGTAAATTATATGGAGTGCCTTATGGTTCAGTATATGTAAATATATAATATATAATCAGTTTGTAAACAGTCTGTGAAGCAAATGGATCAACGTCCCGTCCTTAGACCCCCCCTTTCTTGGCAAAGAAAAACTCCAAAAAACCCAGTGGAAAAAGAGACACCTGAGGGAGAACCACAGTGAAGGACAGACCCAGACTGGAGATGAACCAGGACTGATGGACGTCCATCTGATGGTGGAGGTCCAGTCTGTAAGGGTGGAGTAGGGTGGAGGTCCATCAGACAGGTGAGGGTAAGGGAGGGGGTCTGGGGTCAAAGGTCAGGACAGGTCAGACATTCTAAACCAGGGCTGTAGAACTTATGTTCTTTCAGGTTCCACATTCAGCCTGATCTGATCTGCAGTGGGCCGAACCAGTAAAATAAGAACAGAAGAACCTGTAAATAATGACAACTGCAGATTTTTGTCTTCATTTTAGCGCAAAAAACCCCAAATAAATTATGAAAATACTTACTTTTATAAACTATCCAAACAAAAGAGATGTGAATAACCTGAAAAAACTGAAACTTCTAAGAAAAATAAGTGTAATTTTAACAATATTCTGCCTCCACTTACCATTTCTACTTCATCAGATCTACAAAGACACTAAACACTGACGAACAGGAAGAAAAAAGTTAAAAATTGGACTTAATTTTCTTTAGACATTTCAGGTTGTTCATATTTGTTCAGGTTATTCACACTTTATTGTTACAGGATAGTTTGTAAATGTGAATATTTTCATAATTTAATGTTATTTTTTGCACTTAAAGACAAAAATTTGAAGTTTATAGACATAATGTAATATTTTTTCACATCAGACTGAGAACAATCTGCAGTCATTTCTTTTTGTGGGTTCTTCTGCTGTTCTTATTTGACTGTAGATCATACTGGTCTGTATGTGGAACCGACATTAAAATGAGTTCCACAGCCTGGACTGTGGAATTTATACACTTTGTAAATTCATCCCAGGGGTCAGACTGGAACCTTTGACGGGATGCATTTGGGCCCCGGGCCGCATGTTTGAGACCCCTGTTCTAAGCAGTAATCCCACTGACAGATACTGGGCTTTACAGACAAACCCTAACACCCCCCCCCCCCCCAACAGTTACACCGACCTCTAAAATTACTCCACTGTCATCGATGGTTGGATCCTCTAAGACGTGATGAAAAGGTCGTTCTTCAAACTTTTCCATCCTTAATCAGACCTCAGTTCAAATGCTGCCTGCTGTGTCAGGTTTTTATTGACAGGTGTGTACGAGTTTGACTTTTACAGTTTTGGTTTATCGAATAAAACTCCATTAAAAACTCTACTGTAGTTGTGGTTCCTATGCTCCAAAAATAAAACTGGAACTTGACTTTGTTATGCAGCACATTGTAGCATTTACCATTTTAACATGTTATTAGGCTAGCATTTAGCATTAGCTCACCTCGTACCCCTCAAGTTCCCACAGCTCCGCCTCCTTTGTCCAAATATGGTCACATTTTGCACCATAAAACCAACATAATGGCATACTGATAAGCGTTGTAACATGTAAATATGGAAAACCTCCCTGATTTTCACTGACTTTGTTTGTTATTCAGGAGTCGGTCCTCCACACAAACAGCTCTTCTCTGTGATAAGTTATGGAGTCTGTACTTAAAGCTTCCTCGTGTGTATTGATGGATGTTTGATCGGTCTTTCTATCATCTTATGTTTTAAGTGATCAATGAATGATCAAAAGAGGGGAGTGTGATGATAATTTTACATATATTCTATATTACATGTCATATATCCGATTGTTTGAAGTCTGTATTATATGAGACTGTCTGTAATCCTGTTAGACTACTGGTTCTAGTGCACTCTGGTCAGGGACTCATGGACACCTGTTTTCACTGAACTTATCTCTTCCTAACGCCCACATATTCTAATCTAGCACACAAAGCTGCACAGACAGGAAATGATCTGTTTTGTGTCTTCTATAAGGGACACAGGGACGGTCTGTATTCTTTGTACACTCATGCAGACAGTGTTGCCTCTGTACGACCTTGAAGCTTCAGTTAAAATACACAGAAAGACACTGATCGTATAAAGACCATTTTATTCTGAGGCAAGGTTCTAATAGTTTGGGATTTTTCATTATAGTTTAGTTTTATTTAGTTTAGACTTTTCTTTCTCTAATTCAGTTGGTTTTAGTTAGTTTTTAGAGCAGGTTTGATAGTTTTTATTAGTTTTCATTTTTTTCTAAATGCTTAGTTTTAGTTTAGTTTTAGTATTTTTAGTATTTAATTTTAGTGGTCTCTTTTCTCTTCTTCTCTGTCATCGTATTCAAATAAATCCCAGACAGGACTCTGCTGCTTTCTCCCAACTTTAGTCTCCATGTTTCCAGGTAGAGTGGGGACCAGAAGACGACTGGAAACCACAAGTGAACACAAGTGACGCACCCTTAAATATCATATGTGACAGCAGCTAAAATTACTTGAGGGAAATTAACTGAAACTGTATTGTGTGCTTATAAAACTAACCAAACCAGATAAAAATTATGGATAAAATTCCCTTCGTTTTTGTCTTTGTCAATGTTGGATTGATATGACATCGATTTGTTATATATTTTTTCTTTTAATTATAGTTTTTATTTATTTCAGTTACCGAAAATGTTTTTGCAATTGTAGTTTTCATCATTTTGTTAGTTTTCATTAATGATAATAACCTTGTTCTGAGGATGAATGAACACTTTTTTACACAACTATATATATATATATATATATATATATATATATATATATATATATATATATATATATATATATATATATATATATATAGTCCACATGTCATTTCCTCATTTCCTTTCTCCTTCCTTCCTTCAGTGTATTTCCCACTTGTATCCATTCTCTTTATGAGCTCAGGTCATGATATGACTTGTCACCACTAGATGGCAGACATTCCTTTTTTAAATGCCCACACCAGTGCATCACTGAACTGAACTGAACTGAACTGAACTGTTTTTATTTACTTCCACTACATCAGATGACTAACACCCCTACCCACCTGTGATATTAACTGTATAAGTACATCAAATCAAATCAAATCAAATCAAATTGTATTTATATAGCGCCAAATCATAACAAAAGTAATCTATTGACACTTTACATACCGAGTTGGTCGAAACCAGACTCTGAGCCAAGTTACAGAAACCCAACAGAATCCTCCAGGAGCAAATACTTAAGCAGTACACTGGTACTGATGCCTTTTCTGTCAGATAGTGGTAGATAAAGTATTTATACCCTTTACTTACACACTACTACTCATACCACACTGTTCAAATACTCCATTACATGTAAAAGTAATCCATTCAGATCCCTCTGTGCTGTTATGAACATGTACTATCAGTAAATGTAGTTAAAGCAGTGAATGTGCAGTAAAATGGTCCCATTCACTGGATTATTATTATGTGTAACATTCATCTGTATGTGACATGTAAGTGATGAACTGGTTTAATGTTGAGTTCATTTGAATGACTTCATGAACTCCAGGCTGTTGAATTTACACTGTGACATCATGTTTTATCAGACCAACGTATGTTTGTAGCATCGCTGTCCTGTGAGAACCTCATATGAGCTCAGTACAACAGACTTTATTCCAACACACTGTGAATGAAGAGATGATTCAGATGAAGAGTGAGTGAATGTGAAACAAAAAGAGAAGTGAGTGAAGAAGTGAAGAACTTAGAATTTATTTATTTAGAATAAGTGTGGGAACGTTCATAAGAGACGGGCTCATGTGTGTCAGTAAACATCAGTGTCAGGCAGAGGAAAGGAAGAAGTGTTGACAAAGCTTAGACGGATATTAAAGGAAAACATTATTATTATTATTATCATTATTATTATTATTATTATTATTATTATTAGACAAAAGTCTGAGAAAACCAAGAGAAAAAGAAGGAGAAAAAAAAAAACAGGTCATGGAAGTCTGTGATTTAAGGATCAGAGGAAAATTACAGAACAGGTTCTGTTTCCACAACTCTGGGTTAAAGTTAGGGTTAAAGGGTCAGAGGTCAGGGTTAAAGGGTCAGGGTTAAAGGGTCAGGGTTAGAGGGTCAGGGTTAGAGGGTCAGAGGTCAGGGTTAGAGGGTCAGGGTTAAAGGGTCAGGGTTAGAGGGTCAGAGGTCAGGGTTAGAGGGTCAGGGTTAGAGGGTCAGGGTTAAAGGGTCAGGGTTATAGGGTTAGGGGTCAGGGTTAGAGGGTCAGGGTTAGAGGGTCAAGGTTAGAGGGTCAGGGTTAGAGGGTCAGGGTTAAAGGGTCAGGGTTAGGGTCAGGGTTAGGGTCAGGGGTCAGGGTCAGGGGTCAGGGTTAGGGTCAGGGGTCAGGGTTAGGGTCAGGGGTTAGGGTCAGGGTTAGGGTCAGGGGTCAGGGTTAGGGTCAGGGGTTAGGGTCAGGGGTCAGTGGTCTGATCACAGGCTGAGTTTAGAGTGGACTCCTTTTGCTCCAGGTTTTGTTTCTAATGCATTAAATCAGTTCCGCTCTTATTGTTTTTAGAACACAAAGGCCTAGGCCAAATTCTGCTGATTTTATTTTTTTTTTTTTTTATAATTACACATAAAATGTAACATTATTTCAAGGCTTTGGAAAAGTAACTGGCTCTAAAACTCTTTTTTTTTTTTTTTTTTTTATCTATGCCTAACTCCATATCCAGAAAACGACTGTAAATAACTGAGCTGAACATAAGGGCTGAGTTTGAATCCTTCTGCTCAATAAGAGTTAGAACCTTCATGTTTTACAGAACAGGCTGGTTTTCATCTGGATACCGAACTGTGAGTGGAACTGAACCACCTGTCCTGAGTGGAACTGAACCACCTGTCCTGAGTGGAACTGAACCACCTGTCCTGAGTGGAACTGAACCACCTGTCCTGAGTGGAACTGAACCACCTGACCTGAGTGGAACTGAACCACCTGTCCTGTCCTGAGTGGAACTGAACCACCTGTCCTGAGTGGAACTGAACCACCTGTCCTGAGTGGAACTGAACCACCTGTCCTGTCCTGAGTGGAACTGAACCACCTGTCCTGAGTGGAACTGAACCACCTGTCCTGTCCTGAGTGGAACTGAACCACCTGTCCTGAGTGGAACTGAACCACCTGACCTGAGTGGAACTGAACCACCTGACCTGAGTGGAACTGAACCACCTGTCCTGTCCTGAGTGGAACTGAACCACCTGTCCTGTCCTGAGTGGAACTGAACCACCTGACTTGAGTGGAACTGAACCACCTGTCCTGAGTGGAACTGAACCACCTGTCCTGAGTGGAACTGAACCACCTGACCTGTCCTGAGTGGAACTGAACCACCTGTCCTGAGTGGAACTGAACCACCTGACCTGAGTGGAACTGAACCACCTGTCCTGAGTGGAACTGAACCACCTGTCCTGAGTGGAACTGAACCACCTGACCTGTCCTGAGTGGAACTGAACCACCTGACCTGAGTGGAACTGAACCACCTGTCCTGAGTGGAACTGAACCACCTGTCCTGAGTGGAACTGAACCACCTGACCTGAGTGGAACTGAACCACCTGTCCTGAGTGGAACTGAACCACCTGTCCTGAGTGGAACTGAACCACCTGACCTGTCCTGAGTGGAACTGAACCACCTGACCTGAGTGGAACTGAACCACCTGTCCTGAGTGGAACTGAACCACCTGTCCTGAGTGGAACTGAACCACCTGTCCTGTCCTGAGTGGAACTGAACCACCTGACCTGAGTGGAACTGAACCACCTGTCCTGAGTGGAACTGAACCACCTGTCCTGTCCTGAGTGGAACTGAACCACCTGTCCTGAGTGGAACTGAACCACCTGACCTGAGTGGAACTGAACCACCTGTCCTGAGTGGAACTGAACCACCTGTCCTGAGTGGAACTGAACCACCTGACCTGTCCTGAGTGGAACTGAACCACCTGACCTGAGTGGAACTGAACCACCTGTCCTGAGTGGAACTGAACCACCTGACCTGAGTGGAACTGAACCACCTGACCTGTCCTGAGTGGAACTGAACCACCTGTCCTGAGTGGAACTGAACCACCTGTCCTGAGTGGAAGTGAACCACCTGTCCTGTGGGTTCCGTGTGCAGCTCGTTAGTTCTCATTAATTCCACAGCAGGTGCTGGGCTGGGCGTGTTGGTTCAGGTTGGATTCCTGTTGCACAACAGTCAGCGCAGACATTCAGAGCGGCTTAAAGCAGAACCTCGGGTATGTCTGTGTTATTGAACCTGAAGGAGGGGGAGGAAACAACAGCCACGTCACCTGGAGTTAAAGAGACAACACCCTGCAACACACAGACCAAAGACGATGAGTCATACACCGACAGGTGGGTTTAATGACTACAGGTAAATGAGGTTATTAATGAGGGTTAATAATGAGGGATAATAATGAGGGGTTATTAATGAGGGGTTAATAATGAGAGGTTATTGATGAGGGGTTAATAATGAGGGTTATTGATGAGAGTTATTAATTAGGGGTTATTAATGAGGGTTAATAATGAGGGTTATTAATGAGAGGTTATTAATGAGGGTTATTAATGAGGGGTTATTAATGAGGGTAATTAATGAGGGGTTAATAATGAGAGGTTACTGATGAGGGGTTAATAATGAGGGTTATTGATGAGGGTTATTAATTAGGGGTTATTAATGAGGGTTAATAATGAGGGTTATTAATTAGGGGTTATTGATGAGGGTTAATAATGGGAGGTTATTGATGAGGGTTATTAATGAGGGTTATTAATTAGGGGTTATTAATGAGAGGTTATCGATGAGGGTTAATAATGAGAGGTTATTGATGAGGGGTTAATAATGAGGGTTATTAATGAGGGTTAATAATGAGAGGTTACTGATGAGGGGTTAATAACTTGGGGTTATTAATGAGGGTTAATAATGAGGGGTTAACAATGAGGGTTAATAATGAGCGGTTAATAATGAGGGGTTATTAATGAGGGTTATTAATGAGGGGTTAATAATGAGGGTTATTAATGAGGGGTTACTAATGAGGGTTAATAATAAGAGGTTATTGATGAGGGTTATTAATTAGGGGTTATTAATGAGGGTTAATAATGAGGGTTATTAATTAGGGTTATTAATGAGGGTTAATAATGAGAGGTTATTGATGAGGGGTTAATAATGAGGGTTATTGATGAGGGTTATTAATTAAGGGTTATTAAAGGGGGTTAATAATGAGGGTTATTGATGAAGGGTTAATAATTAGGGATTATTAATGAGGGTTAATAATGAGGGTTATTGATGAAGGGTTATTAATGAGGGTTATTGATGAAGGGTTACTAATGAGGGTAATTAATGAGGGTTATTAATGAGGGTTAATAATGAGAGGTTGTTCATGAGGGTTAATAATGAAGGTTATTAATGAGGAGTTATTAATGAGCCCTAATGGAATCAGTTCAAAGTACCAAACAAATGAAGCCAAAACATCTGCACCATAATGTTCAGTTTTACATTTTCAACTCAGTGAAGTTTATGATAATAAATACAGTAAATGTACAATATGTGCCCTTCTGTTGGGGGGGGGGGGGGGTCATAAATATAACCTGTATTTTGCTGTGTAATAACTGCAGTTATGTTCAAAACAGAAGAGCAGGCAGTAATTTTTCAAATTCGGGGCCGATAGGGTTAAAATACGACAGGAGCGTCAGCACACATCCACCAAACACAAACACTTGGTCCAGTGAAGCGCCTCCAGCTGCGTACGAGGCCCAGGCTTTGACGCTGTGTCAGATAACGGTGGCACACACAGGCCTGTTGGGTCTAGTCCAGGTGTTGGTATGTGGATCACAAACACAGGAGGGGGAGGGGCTTCAGCCTCCAAGGGTTTGTGGTCTGTGGTGAATCCCCCTTTGACTCTAAATTACAGACGGTTTGTGTCTGTTACTCACAGTTTCCACGGAGGTAAAGGATGAAACGATGAACCACTGAGGTCCGATCCCCTCGGACTCAGCCCCACACCTTCACCTGAATGCGCAAAATGGAGGGGGAGGGGCCAAGGGGGAGGGGCCAAGGGGGGAAATGGGATTGAGTCTGAGTTCTGTTTAAGAAGAAAAAACAAACTGAACCATGGAACCGACTGTTAACACGCAGACACAGATACATGCATTCAAGTAAATGAAATATTATTTTAATTTCGATAGTTGAATTCTTAAATTTAATCACATATTAGTCAGTATTAGTTAGGATTTCTTTGTGTCGCTTGAGTTCTTAGGATAGGTCAGATTGGGTACAGCTGTGTACCGAACCGAACAGGTACGTACCAAAACGGTTCTGTTCAGTATGTGTACCATTACAACCCTAATAACTGGTGCGTAAAAATGTGCCTAATGGAAAAATGTCAATTTTGCCAAAATTCTCATTTTTCTACGAATAGTTTTTGCTGTTTTTTGAGGTGTTTGTTCGTAGTTAAATTGGTATATGACACAAAACTGTAATGAAAAAGACCTTTGAGTCCAACTAGAGTCACATGACCAAAACAAACAGATGTTGATGGATGTTAGAACAAGAGAAGAAGAAGAGCTGAACCCAAACATGTGTGTGTATGTGTGGACACAGCAGGAGACCACATCAGTTTAGAATTTAGGAGGAGATAGAGGAGGAACCAGCATTCTAGATTCAAACCAACACAGATTTATGTTTCTGCTTATGGAAGGACTGACACTGACATCTACCAGAAGAAAGACACTCAGCAGCACAGCAGGGACTGAATGGAAAAACCTTACACACTTCTGTTTTATAACACATTTAGGAAATATGGGGAAAGTTTCGCTCAGATGGACGATGGAAAAGAGACATGTGACTGATCTGAGATCTGAGAGTGTGAAGGAGTGAATGTCTGGAGCAGCTCAGACAGATACTGTAGAACAGGGGTGTCAAACATGCGTCCTGGGGTCCAAATGCGTCCCACCAAAGGTTCCAGTCCGGCCCATGGGATGAATTTGCAAAGTGCAAAAAATCCACAGTCAAGGCTGTGGAACTCATGTTAGTTCAGGTTCCACATACAGACCAATCTGATCTACAGTCAAATAAGAACAGCAGAAGAACCGACAGAATATAATGACTCCAGATTTTCATCTCGGTTTGATGTAAAACATTGTAAACATTATGTCTATAAATAATGACAACTTCAAATATTTGTCTTTGTTTTAGTGCAAAAAAACCCATTAAATTATGAAAATATTTATTTTTACAAACTATCCTGTAACAATAAAATGTGAATAACCTGAACAAATATGAACAACCTGAAATGTCTAAAGAAAATTCAGCCTAATTTGAACTCTTTTCTTCCTGTTCCTCAGTGTTTAGTGTCTTTGTAGATCTGATCCAGAATGCACATGGACAAAGAAATTTCAGTTTTTCAGGTTATTCACATCTTTTTTGTTTGGATACTTTATAAAAGTAAGTATTTTCATAATGTAATGTTTTTTTGCTGTAAAAAAAAGACAAAAATTGTAGTTGCCATTATTTACAGGTTATTCTGTTATTATTTTACTGGTCCGGCCCACTGCAGATCAAATCAGACTGAATGTGGAACCTGAAAGAACATGAGTTTGAGAGCCCTGCTGTAGACCAAGGCCACGGAGGAATTTCAAAACAAACTCACAGAATTTTAAAATCAATTCAGAAACGAACTGGGAGTCAGTGAAGTCATGCTAACATTTGGCTGCTACGGTTCTGTTTTTTGGCATCAGCGTTTTGAAGCAGCTGCAGTCGAACCAGTGACGTCTGGATAAACCCGACATAAAGGGCAGTACAGTCCAAACCAGTTTATGATAAAAGCATGGGTTAAAATATCAAACTGATGAAGGAGACATGGTTTACCTTTGTCCATCTGTCTCAGTCGAACAAAGATGGACTTTAGCACTGATTTAACCTGAGCATCAGATTTCAGATCAGAGTCCAGACTTCCACCTTAAACCTAATCTGGTTTGTCCCTGTATGGGTCAGATACTGATGTAAAGAACCCAGATCAACAGCGATTTTGGAGGCATCACTAGACCAAAAACAACATGACCTTGGGTTTTTTTTAGTGTTAAGGTGTAAGAAGTGTAGTGACATCTATGCCTTCATTTCTGCAATAGACTGAAGTAGGTGTTTCACTGAGTACGTTCTTCAGTGGTAAATAAATCTGACTGTCATCGGCATAAAGGTGGAATACACTGCCAGAGAAGAGAAGAGAAGAGAAGAGAAGAGAAGAGAAGAGAAGAGAAGAGAAGAGAAGAGAAGAGAAGAGAAGAGAAGAGAAGAGAAGAGAAGAGGGACAAGGGTGGAGCCTTGAGGGACTCCACATGTGAGTGGAGCAGCATCAGACTCATCAGTAGGGATGGGAATTGATAAGAATTAAATAATTCAGATTCCTTTATCAATTTTGTTTATCGATCTGATTCCTTATCAATTCTCATTGGGTGAGGGAATAAAAGAGCACAAACAGGTGTGTTTGCATTAACTGTCTTTTATATTTCCATCTGCACAGAAAATAGAACACATACAGTTTGTACAAATAATAAGAACAGATTATGCCGGGCCCAGTTCAGAGGGGGTGGGGGGTGGGGTGGGGGTGTACAGTGAAAGTGAAACTATGGACCCTTTACTAATTCCTCTACTGCTGCATTTCCACTATGTGGAACCAGTTCGACTCAGCTCGTCTCCCGTTGTTGTGCACCTCATTTCCTTTCCCCTACCTTCAGAAACTTGTATTTGAGGGGGTACGACGTTTGTTGCCCACACCGGAACTGGAACTGGGCTCAGCGTTCACTCTGCTGCTACATTCACAAGCATCGGTAAGTAGTGAATCAAATACGTGACATTCCTGTAAATGAATCACATACTGTGGACAAATGTTTGAGCAGATTGGAGGGATTCCACAGTTTAGAAGAAATGGAAGCTTTGACAGAGTTCAGTGGACCTGGTGTGGTCTGTTTGGACCTGGTGTGGTCTGTTTGGACCTGGTGTGGTCTGTTTGGACCTGGTGTGGTCTTTTTAGACCGTTTCTGCCTCCACACCATGTTGCCTATGTTCTGACAAAAACAATACAGCGCACGCACGACGTCATCGCGCATGCGCAACAAAGGCGGAATTGGTAAGCAGAATCGTTAAGCAGGCAGGCAAACGATTCCAAGGAATTGAGCTACTGGGATCCGGTTCTCAAGAAGAACCGGTTCTCGATTCCCATCCCTACTCATCAGGTCCAACATGGACTCCAAACCTTCTCTCTGTTAAATCTGATCTGAACCAGTCTAAAGCCACATCCTGAATGTCCACCCAGTTCTCCAGTCGGACAGGAGAACCTGATGGTCCACTGTCAGGTCCAACAGAACCAGAACAACACAGTGACCAGAATCTGTGGCTAAAAGAATGCGATTGAGAACCCTCAATAAAACCTGACTCAGTACTAGGACCAGTTTTAAAGTCAGACTGGAACGCCTCGAAAGCACTGTGGTCATCTAAGAACGACGTCAGCTGACAGTCGACAGTTTAGTCCAGGATCTGAGACCAGAGAGGAAGATGAGGGATCGGTCTGAAATTTGAGAGGACAGAGGAGACAAGGCCCAGCAGCTTCTACAGTGGAGTCACTGAACGGTCAAACTCACACAGGTACGATCGAACTTTTATAAAACTGAGCACATATGGTGGAAGAGGAGTCCACAGGTTTAATGTCTGTCAAATGCCGCGTTTCCACTGCGTGGTATCGGCTCGACTCAACTTGGCTTTTTTGTCTTTCCATTACGAAAAAAGGGCCTGGAATCTGGTACCTGGTACTACTTTTTTGGTATCACCTCCACTGAGGTTCCAGGACTGGGGACCAGATACTAAAAGGTGACGTGTAAACACTGCAGACCACTGATTGGTCAGAGTCATCTCTGTGACCCGCCCTTTTACAAAAACCAGATGTGGAAGTTTACGGTAAATATGTCTGTAGGTTAATCCACATGATGACAGTCTGTAAAACTACACCATGGTTTGTCGAGGAGGGTCAGACATAAAAATTCTGTGTGAGCTTGACGAGACAACACGCAACGAGCGAGTTTATCAGCAACTCTGAGCAGACGACACGGAAGTAATGCAATGCATCGCTATGACGACCAGGGACTGTAAAGTGGGTAGTATCCTGTAATGGAAACGGTCTCCAGGAATCGGACCTGGCACCAGAGTCAAGTCGAGTCGAGCCAAGTCATGTTGAGCCGGTTCCACATAGTGGAAACGCAGCAAAAGAGTCCAGACGGACTGAAACTGGACCAAAACTGAAGAGTCACACAAAGGAAGACTAAAGAGGGCCCTAATGGTCTCTACCTTATGGGTAACAAAGCTCTAAAACTTCAGACACATTTCAGTGGAGTTCTCCAGACAGACTGACGGTGGGGCATTCAGAGCAGAAATGCCATGTCAGGGAAATGCTTGGTTAAGCCTTTTCGCCTCCGCAGTTCTCTGATAAAAAATCCAATTTAATGTTTTTTTCTTTTGATCCATAGACTCATTTATTGGATTTCTTTGTCACGGTCCAGTATAAATGGAATGTGTCTGGGGGGAAAAGGCCAAGTAAGCAGTTATATTTGATTCACGGTCCTAAAGTGAGCTGCATTCAGAGCCAGAACTGAAGCTCCTCCCACCGGCAGTGAGCTGCATCACCTGACCCACACCATTGGAAAAAAACTGGGCACATATTTGACCAAAATGACTCTGAATTAAATCAGAGCTCAGGGTTACGCTGAGGTGATGGCTTTGGGTTCACAATGTATTCCTGCAAAGCGGGCGCATCTTTTCGTTGCCACGTGATGTTTTTCTGCGTTCCTGAAGTCACCTGATGGTCGGCGCTCAATGCAGGGCTGTGTGGTCAAATGATATTCATGGAGGAGTAATTCTGCTCTGATTAAAAGCATCACTTCACATATTCAGTCCGGTCTGGGACCCACCTGGGCGTGGACAGAGGGTCGAACGGAGACACCCACGTCGACTCACATGTCGCAATCAGTCGTCAGTGGAATATTTTATCTCAGCAGGATGATGATCCTCAGATTTGTAAAGCAGTAGCTCTGTACCTACATTAAAGGATGGTTAAGGCAAACTGTCACTGCTATTTGAACTGAATATAGAACTAGGGTCATTCCATCCCAAATCAACCAGATTTCAGAATGGTCCCCGCATGACCCCCTCAGAAAATTCTGAAAAAAATCACACTTGTTCACCTACCAGATAAACGAACATATCCAAAATTTTAATGTCATATCTGTAATAGTTTAGGAGTTACAGCCCTTTGAAAATTAAAGTTTTTTTTTTTTTTAATTTTGCAAATTTGCTTTTCGGCCAACTTTGAGGAGCTCTATCTCCGTAGGTATTCCATCTACACTGCTGAAACTGACTGTCTAGGCTGAAATCCCCCTGAAAAGACCATATTTTGCATCTAAATAATTGTAGATGCCTTCATGTTTGGTCCATGAGGCCTTGAAATCAGGCCAAAAGGCTCATTCTTCCAAATGTCCTCTCTCTTCAGGCTTGCACTGTGCCAGAATGGGTGAATGTACAGACCTCATTTTTTTTGCATGGATTCTTATGGTCAAGATGCAACAATATACTGCAAAAAGACTACATTTCAATGAAAAGTGTTGCTGTGAGGCAATGAATAAAATGGGTCGATTTACATTTTTCACAAAAATACTCTTTATTTGAGCGCCCAAATTACCATGTGGCCAGTTAATGAAAATTTTTACATTTTTACCATGTCTTCATACATGTTTCAAGACGTTGTGCACAAAATTTTAGCTTTGGGATAGAACCGGTTCTATTTTTAATATTTTTTTTAGTGCATGACTATATTTTATTCAAATTGTATACAAACATATGTGTAAATGACATTTTTAACAGTATAATGGCATTGATTATTGCACAAGTTATGATAATACTGCAGATATCTGAACTAGGCTGTGGAACTCCATGATGGTTCAGACAGAATAATTCTAGATTTCCCAGAACTGGCTCAGGTTGATGCCTGTAGTAGAGACTTCTCAGAAATTGGATGGAGCTGGTCAGCTGACCCAGTTTCACCGGGGTCAATGACAGAAATGGAGCTAAGATTTCTCAGAATTTTTATGATGCTGGCCAGCCTAATTTTGGGAATTCTATTCATAATCCTGAACAAACTTATTCATCATGGAGGAAGAATGTGTTGTTGGATTGATGTGAAAGGATGAATGTCACAGAAAGACATTATCAAGACAAACAGGCTTTCTGGAAATTGGTGATCTCAGTGAGGATAATAAGGAACTGATACAGCTGAGATGTGGACTTTCTCTGCAAAATGCAGACACCATCAACCTGAGCCAGTTCTGGGAAATCTAGAATTATTCTATGCTGATGCTGTTCCATCTGTTCTAGTGGTGGAACTGTACATATGACTGTGTGTAGACAGTAGAAAGGCAGACACTTCAACAGCAGAGCTAATACTGTAGGATACTGAGGACACACACTCACATTATTACAGTGTTGGTTCATTAGAGCTGCTTTTGGTTCCAGTCTGTTTGAGTTTGGATGGCATGATGAGGAAACATGTTCAAAACATACACAGCTAGCTAGCTAATGTTAGCTGTATCTTTCCTTTACAATTATGAGATCCATTCCTCTGCCGTGAGTGCAGTACAGCGACTGGGGAATCAAACCTGAGACTAAGAACTGGGATCATCCAGAGTGTAGTCTGCTTTTAGATCACACCTGTGTATGGGGACACTGCATTTAGAACAGAATGGAACAGATCGTGTGCTTTAAACTCCGGTAGACTGGAGGATTTTGGTAAATCCGTAAACACATCAGGAGGCAGAAGGTATGGGTCAGTAGCTAGCCCTGCTATCGCTAGCTTCTCCAAATAGCGTTCTTTGTGCCGTCCAGTAAGGTGAGTCACCTCACAGGACAACTCCAAAACTTTAATTTCAGTTCTGGTAGACAGAATCTGTCGCTCGTTCATTCGTTACCTCCACCAGGAGGTATTGTGATCACTTTGCTCTGTGTTTGTTTGTTTGTTTGTTTGTTAGCAACTTTACGGGAAAACTATTCCAACCATCTTTACCAAATCGTCCCCACAGATAGGCCTAGGCCCTGGGACCAACCCATTACATTTTGGGTCAAATAGGCCAAAGTTCAAGGTCACAGCAAGGTCACAACATCTACAATTTTCTTCTCGTATCATTGAGCAATTTTCGAAAATTCATAAAAAATTCAAAACGACTCCAATTAGCCTCCAATTCGATCCACCTGTAGCTTAGAACAATATCTTGTATCTGGCACAAAATTGTCATCATCCACTGTGGAATGTGGACTCTGTGGACATTTACATTTAACACTGAAAATCCCATTTACCACACATTTAAAATTAGAACTCAACAAATATTGATGTGAATTGAATATAATTTGACAGACACATGACTGGGACCAAGCTGCAACTTTTTCTGCTGTATGGAACAACCTAGAAACTGTTGAATTTAAACAGAAATAGTCGATCCACACATGCGCACTGTTCGGGGTGCTTGGCGGAGGTTTGCGTTCTCTGAACACTTGTAATATAATGGGACAGATCGTGTGCTTTAAACTCCGGTAGACTGGAGGATTTTGGTAAATCTGTGAACACATGAGGAGGCAGAAGGTATGGGTCAGTAGCTAGCGCTGCTATCGCTAGCTTCTCCAAATAGCGTTCTTTGTGCCGTCCAGTAAGGTGAGTCACTTTGCAGGACAACTCCAAAACTTTATTTTCAGTGCTGGTAGACATAACCCGTCACTTATTCGTTTGTTTGCTGTGTTGCTTTTGCCGTCCACCATGGAACTGAACCCCTAGTCATGTGATAACTGTGACGTCAGTGCAAAGGGTCAATAGATTACCAGTGACCCAAAACAGATCTGATTACATTTTGGGAAAAGTAGGTCAAAGTAAAAATATTTTCTGAATATTTTAAATCTTTCTTTTCTCCATTTACTTATAATGGGTGAAATTTCAAATGTCCATAAAAAACATACATTTTGTTGAAGTTTCCTTCAAACTTGTCACATACATATATAGAGGCAGTTGATATGACGTCAGCACACACAAAGACATGATGACATCAGCTGGATCCATGACAACATAAAATATAATATGTATGAGGAGCGGGGCTTGTTGTGTCTGGAACCACCTGTTAGATGCTAATATGTGAAATTTCAACCATAAAAGCAGTTGAACTTTATCAGTGACTGTGATGATGGAATAGACTTTCAGACTTTTCTGCTGAAGCCGTTTGTGTGCCTGGGTGGTGCTGACGCTGCCAGTGGAAACATGGCAGACACTGACTGGACGACACATCTGAAGCATTAAGAACTGAAGGAAAAAAAAAAAAGAACCAAAGGAAAGTCTGAATTCCATCTGTCTGGGTCTGCTTCTGGATGCAGGTATCTACACACAGCTGGGTCTGGGTCTGGGTCCACCATGTTTACTGACGACAGGTTCTGTCCTGACATCAACACACAGACAAACGGACCCCCCTGACCTAACCCACTAACCCTAACCCACCAACCCACTAACTCTAACTCACTAACCCACTAACCTGAACCCACTAACCCAAACCCAAACCCGCTAACCCAAACCCACTAACCCTAACTCACTGACCCACTAACCCTAACCCTAGCCTTAGCAAACTAACCCTAACCCACACCCACTAACCCTAACCCTAGCCCTAGCCTTCGCTCACTAACCCTAAACCCTAATCCCCAACACTTAACTCAATAACCCTAACTTTGACACTAACCCTAACCCTAAACTCCACCCCTTAACCCTAACCTTAACCCATATCTACAGTGAACCCCTAACCCTAACCCTAATCCATAGTAACTGGGATAATCATTAGCACAGATGAAACCGTCTGGAGGATTAAGCACTTTGAATGAATGAATGAATGAATGAATGATGTCATCTGAGTAAGAGTCTGGTTTATTCCAGCTCTAAATGTAAAATGTCATGGGATAACTTTTGTTATGATTTAGCTCTATATACATAAAATCTGATTGATTGATTGATGTCATCTTTTTATGATCTGTGTAAAATCTTATCATGACCAGTATTTAAATCCCTTGAATTGATGAACATTATGTCAAATTAAAGCTAAAAAAAAATAATAAAATAGAATCCCTAGAGGCATTCCTCCAAAGAGTGAAGTTGACCTTTGACCCTTTGGATATGACCTGTCATCATATCATCATTTTATGTCTATAGAGGGAATGCACATCCGTCACTTCCCTCCAGGCCACGCCCCTCTCAGTCAGACTGAGTGGCAAAAACAAACCGGCTCAACATGACGGAGTATAGCAGTAACTACAGCCAGACCAGGAAAAATGTGGAATAGAACATGAAATTAAAGACAGTTGGACTGGACATGGATCCATACAAGCGACCAAACAACCAGTGTTCTACCAACACTGATCTGGGACAGAAATCACCTATCCTGACATTTACATGAACCTGAGTTCAACGCCAGGAAAATCCCCAATGCAAAGGCTGAAAGCATCCAACAGACCCAGAGTTGTGTCCATCCTGGTCCTGGTTCATTAGAGGATTCCAGCTGGTGAGTGCTTTCATTCAACATACTATTGTTTTGGAGGTTTTGTGTCAGTGCAGACGGATTTTGTTGTTGGTGATTTGGGCGGTAAAGGCCCAGCAGTAGTGCTCACAGTTCACTACTGATTTACTGGAGTTGAACCCTTAGTACTGACCCAAGTGAGTGGATGATCTACTGGTACTGTGGAGATTTAAGGAGAGTTCACATCAAATACTGGATCCAACACAGATCCAACAGCTGTGTGCTAGAGGAGCCCCTTATGTGGAAAACTAGGTTAGCCTCAGTTTAAGCTAGTTTACAAATCATGTAGAGCACAAGGTTCACAATCACACAACTGAAGACACAAACGATTCAGTTCTGAAACATAGAACTAAATGACAGATGCTAACATTAAGAGCTTTACTAAGAAGGAACGTTAGCCAAAACCAGATGGAATTTAAGGGATGATTTTACACAAGAACACAGCATAAATTAATGTTACCTGACACGAAATGTCAACCACAAATCCAGGTTTGGTTGTGTGGATTCCAGTTCTTTCTCTGAATTGCAGCGATCCATCTGCTTCTTCTGTCTTTGGCTTTAGGTCGCTGCTAAAACGATAGCTCCCACTGCTTTTTAAACCTATTTGTGCGATCAGTGGCACAACAGCTCTGCCCCATTTTTTAGATTGTTCTAAAGTTTTCGCAGTATTCAAACCAAAGACACTACTCATCTCCCTCTTTCTGCCACTCAGTGGGTGTAACCGTGGTGACTTCCACTAGCGGTGACGTCACGTGCAGACCCTCTATACACATTTGCATTTGATCCTGTGGACAGTGGATTGGTAGAAGACCCTCCCTAATCTGACTATGGGATTATCTGACATCTTCAAAATAATTATGATGATTACAGTTAGAAAATATGGATCCCACAGCCTGGAATTCAGGATCACTGGACCCGTTTGAGTCCATGAGGCTTTCAACAGCATCATGTGGTCCTTCCTCAAACACATGACAGGTCCGACAGCAGACACAGGTCTAACCCACTCCTGATTGGTCAGTTAGAAATGTTTCTTTCTGCTCATGTTCAGTAAAATCCACCCGACCTACAGCTTTGGCCCAGTTGTTTTTCTCCATCCTGTTGGAGTAAATTACTGCAGGGTCATGAAACCGAATCCACCAAAGATAGAACAGCCACAACCACAAAATTACAAAGTATGGAGGGTGTTTCCTGTCTGTCTTTTTTTAACCTCTGCACCAGCAGTTAGACGTTCAAACCCTCCCACAACAGCAGGACGGTGGAGTAGGACAGGAGCATTCTGTCGTCTGTAACGGTGATGGATCAGCTGTTTATCTGTTTACAGTGGAACTGTCCTGACACCGATGCTGATACCTGCAGTACGGTGGCCCAGAGGTGCAACAGCCCAAAGAAGTATCCACTATAAGAAAAAAAAAGACAGCAGCCCAAAAAATTATCCACTAAAAGAAAAAAAGTAAACAGCTAAATAAATTGTCCATATAACAAAAAAAAAGAGAACAGCCCAAAAAATTATCCACTATAAGAAAAAAAAGAGAACAGCCCAAAAAATTATCCACTATAAGAAAAAAAAGAGAACAGCCCAAAAAATTATCCACTGTAAGAAAAAAAGAGAACAGCCTAAAAAATTATCTAATATAAGAAAAAAAAAGAGAACAGCCCAAAAAATGATCCACTATAAGAAAAAAAAAAACATCATCCACCTTTTCAATTAGGGGGGCGCTGTTTACCCAAAAGGTCTCTTGCTTTAAAATTAAGGCCACCAGAAAAACTGAAAGCAGAGGCTGCACATTTTTAAGGGCTTCAGCTAATGTGGCTAATGCTAAGGAAGTAACTCACAGGAAGTGGAGGTTGGTGCGCTGGTTCTGCTCCAGGTTAGACCTGTTAAAGGTTCTTTTTCCTTCCTCTGTCTCCACTCTCTACTGTTTCCTCCTGTTGGTTTCTGTTGGTTTCTGTAAACTGGTTTAACAGTCTGGTTCCAACTGGCTCCATGTGTGAAGTGTCATGAGATAACTTTTGTAAGGATTTGGCGCTATAAAAATAAAACTGGATCTGGTTTATTTATAGGTTCTTATGACCTTATTTGACTGGTTCTGACCCACTGGAGACTGAACTGGTCTGAATGTGGAACCTGAACTAAAGTGATTAATATATGTTCAGTGAAGGTTTTGTATTTCACACATTCATCCCACGGACTAGACTGGACCCTTTGGTGGGCCGGACTGGATGCTTTGGTGGGCTGGACTGGACCCTTTGGTGGGCCGGACTGGATCCTTTGGTGGGCTGGACCGGACCCTTTGGTGGGCCGGACTGGATCCTTTGGTGGGCTGGACCGGACCCTTTGGTGGGCCGGACTGGATCCTTTGGTGTGCTGGACCAGACCCTTTGGTGGGCCGGACTAGATCCTTTGGTGGATTGGACTGGACCCCAGGCCACATGTTTGACTAGGGCTGTGTATTGCCAACAATCTGGCGATACGATACATATCACAATACTAGGATCATGACACGATATATCGCGATATATCATGATTCTGTTAAAAAGGCAATTTTTTGTTTGTTTCTCTTTTCTTAAATGATTATTTCCTGGAAGAACTGAATTACACCAGAAATCTGCACAAATGCTAAACACATTTTTATTTGATCAGAACAGGATCTAATGTTCTATCACAAATGTTCCTGTGTTCAAACTGAAATTCTGTTTTACACACATTCCAGTTTCAGATCCTGTTCAAATGTTCAGATTCTATTAGTTCAGAATAGGGATGTAATGATTACCAGTATAATGAGAACTCCAGTAAATTCCCAACGGTTAGTATTACTGTTTAAATTGTAATTATCATGAAAACTGTATTTGATTACCGCACTTTGAAACTAATGGTACTGTTCATTTCCTGGAGAATCAGCAGCACTCCAGGTGCTATCTATCTATCTATGAAAAAGAAAGTCAAACAACTCAAACTTGATGTGGAAAATGGTCAAACAGTGTCCATAAGGTGCCATCTTTAATGCACATTTCTATGTTTGATTGTTTACATGTTAATATTTTAATGTGTCTGCCAACAGAAAGTACATTGTGGCTATTTTATTTTTATTTTCTTTCTTTCTTTCTTTCTCAAAATACAACTTGGTTAAATTATTTCAGTGTGTGTATATAAGTACTTTTTGAACATTTTGAGCACATTTTCAACAATATCATGATAATAATGATAACTGCGATAATTTTGGTCACAATAGCCGTGATATGAAATTTTCATATCGTTACATCCCTAGTTCAGAACTAACATCAGAACATTATTTTAGTTCAATCCCAACAAAGGAACTAGCATTATTTAATAGAAGAGTGTTAAATAATAATAGATAAAATATGAACAAAAAGAAAACAAAGAAAACAAAATGAACCTCCACAATATCTGCATTTGAATAAATACCTAAAAATATCGATACAGTACTTTTTAATATTGATACGGTATTGTGAACTGAAATATCGCGATATATTGCAGAACCAATATTTTCTTGCACCCCTATGTTTGACACCCCTGGATTAGAACTAAAGAATATGTTCATGTAACCCACACCTGAACTGGGTTTTAAAGGGTTAACACACATATCTGCAGCCATATTTTCTTAGTTTTGACCTCAGAGTAACTGGACTCACCCAAAAATCACAAACGGTTTAACTACGGACACAACACCGACAAAAAAAGTACAACACAAACACTTTTTAACTGGCTTTATTTCTAAATGATTTTACATTCATAACTAGAGTGTCTCATAATGATTTTAAGTGACACACTGAGAAGCTGAGTTCTGCTCCATTTACTGTGAAGGTAAATTCTATAAACCAAGCAGTGCAACATAAACATCTGCCAACAACTATACAGCTAATGGGCTGATTTGGTCGAATAATAAGATGTTCAGAGTTAATGACTTTGGTCCAATTAAACATAAAACATATGAACAACAGACATACATGACAAAAACAACAGGATCAGTGGTGATTCACAGGGATTCTGTTCAATAGTTTGAGTTCTTGTAATAGTGTCGTTGTACCAGTGGACATCCTCTCCTATTTTACTCCAATTATGCAAATTTTGGGTTAAATCTATGTAAAAAAAAATAACATCCCACTTCCAAAAAATTATATGTTCTTGAAAAATAGTAAAACATCTCTCTTTAAGGTTTTAAGGCATAAGATTCCAGTTTTGGTTGAAAAAGAGCACGAGTAAACTGTCAGAAAACACGGAAAACCAGAAAGTCCAAAAGCATCAGTGAAATACCAAGAGTCGAACATGAAAAGACGTTTTCTGACTTTAAGGCAGGGGGTCTCAAACTCATTTTCTTCTGGGGGCCACATTCAGCTGAATTTGATCTGAAGTGGGCGAACCAGTAAAATAAAACATGATAACCAATAATAATGACAACTCCAAATTGTTCTAGTGCAAAAATAATGTCGGTTATGCAATATTTACATTTATAAACTATCCAAACAAAAAGGATGTGAATAACCTGAAGAAAACGGAATTGTTAAGAAATATAAGTACAATTTTATCAATATTATGCCTCGACTTATCATTTATACCATATGCACAAAACATTTAGTAACTGGCAGAAAACTGGTAAAATTGCACTTAATTTTCTTCATTTCGTTCCAGTTATTCAGATTTTATTGTTCAAGGACAGTTTGTTCATGTAACATTTTCATAATTTAATGTTTTTGCTCTAAATCCTCCCAGTCCGCAGGATGAATTTGCAAAGGCAGAAGATATGAACAGTCAAGGGCGTTGAATTCGAAAATAACAGCATAATAACCTAGAAATAATGACTCCAAATGTTCTTCTTGGTTTAATGTGAAAAAAATAATATGACATCATGTCTATAAATAATGTCAACTCCAATTTCTTCTCTCTGATTTACTGCAAAGAACATGAAATTCTGATCTCCTTTAATAATAAAAGATCAATAACCTGAACAAATATGAACAACCTGAAATGTCTAAAGAAAAATAAGTGCAATTTTAACAATATTCTGCCTGTTTTGTGTCTTGGTAGATCTGATCTGTAATGCACATGTATAATCATAAGTTGAGGCAGCATATTGATCTTTTTTTTTCTATTTATTATTTCTTTCTTTTTTTTCCCAGAAATTTGTTTTTTCAGGTATTCCACATCTTTTTTTTTTTTTTTTTTTTTTTTTTTTTATGATAGTTTGTAAAATGTAATTTTTTTTCATAAGTTAATGTTATTTTTTTGTATATAAAAAAATGGTGTTTCATTATTTATAGGTTAGTATGATATTATTTTTGAGTTTGATGCCCTAACTTGCACTTTGGCGGGCCGGATTGGTCCCGGGCCGCATGTTTGACACCTGTGCTTTAAGGGTTTGTTTCTTGGTCTTTTTGCTCCTGAATGTTCATAATCCAGTCATAAAGTTCAGTATTTTCTTCTACTGAATAAAATAAGTATGTTTACACTCATTTTCCTCTCTTTGCTTCAGTGTTTTTATGATGGGGGGGGGGGGGGTGTCATCTTATCTGTTCAGAGAAAGTCTAATCTGTGAGTGACAGCTGGACACGGCTCTGACATCACACTAACCTATGAAAAAAATAAAATAAAACCTTAAACCTGTCAGCCACAGATCTACAGCCAGACTGAAGAAGGTCACTCAGACATGATTTCATTCTGAACTGGATAATTCCATTAGAACAAACCTATAATACAGAATAATAAGGCTGAGCGCTCCTGTCTGTAGTGCTCTAGAACCAGACAGGTCCAGCAGAGTTACTCAGTTACTAAATGGAGGTTCTGTCACTTTTTGTATTTATTTGTCCACAAAAAACATGAGTCTCGGAAAGACAGAGATGGAGCTGGTACTAATTCCAGCCTCGTTAGGGACAATGACCCCCCCCCCCCCCCCCCCATCATGAACAAACCAAGACTTTAGTTTAAAATATTACATAAAATAATAGAAAACAGAAGGTCCCTGAACGATTTCTGTTTCTTGCAGGAAAAAGCACCTTCACCTGGATCCGCTCCACATGATGAGTGAAAAATGAAAACTGTAAATGGGTTTAAAAAATAAACTGCTGATTCTGTTCCATGTAAAAAATGGTTCAAAGCGCCTCATGTAGAGCGACTACTACGACAGCTGGACCTTCTCTATTATACAGCACTGAGCTAATGCTAATGCTAATGCTAACACAACAGACTGAGGGCCTCCAGTCACCACAGCCAAGTTCTAATAGTTTTGGATTTTTTCATTCTAGTTTAGTTTTGACTTTTTTTTCTCTAATTCAGTTCGTTTAATTCGTTTTTTAGAGCAGGTTTGATAGGTTTTATTAGTTTCATTTTTTTTCTAAATGCTTAGTTTTAGTTTTTGTTTTGTTTTGTTTTTTTATCTTTTCTCTTTTCTATAGCTTTTCTTACCAGTGACCCACAATAGATGTGATTATTTTGGGAAACGTAGGTCAAAGTAAAAAAAAATTTCTGAGTTTTTGAAAAAAATTTTTTTCCCCATTACTTATAACAGGTGAAATTTCACGTCTATAAAAAAACATACATTTTGTTTCAATTTCCTTCAAACTTGTCTCATATATAGAGGCAGTTGATATGACATCAGCACACACACAGACATGATGACATCACCTCGATCCATGACAAAATAAGATACAATGTGTACGAGGGGCGGGGCTTGTTGTGTCTGGAACAAGGTTCTAATAGTTTTTGGATTTTCATTATAGTTAGTTTTATTTAGTTTTGATCTTTTTTTTTCTCTAATTCAGTTAGTTTTACTTTGTTTTTAGAGCAGGTTTGCTAGTTTTTATTAGTTTTTATTTTTTTGTAAATGCTTAGTTTTAGTTTAGTTTTCGTATAATTTAGTTAGTCGTCTCTTTTCTCTCTTCTCTGTCGTCGTATTCAAATCAATCCCAGACAGGACTCTGCGCTTTAGTCTCCATGTTTCCAGGTAGAGTGGGGGACCAGAAGACGACTGGAAACCACAAGTGAACACAAGTGACGGACCCTTAAATATCATATGGCACCAGCAGCTAAAATTTGCTTGAGGGAATAAATTGATTTCGTATCAAATCTAACATTTACAAAGACGAAACGAAGGGAATTTTATCCATAATTTTTATCCGTTTGTTAGTTTTGTAAGCACACAATACAGTTTCAGTTAGTTGTGTTTTTTTTTCTTTTAATTCTAGTGTTTATTTATGTCAGTTAACGAAAATGTTTTTACAATTGTAGTTTTCGTCATTTTTGTTAGTTTTCGTTAACGATAATAACCTTGACCGCAGCAGACCTTAAAACTATCACTGCTTAAAGTCCTCCTGTCGCTTACAGAGACACCTCGGACCAGAATGAACCCTCACCTCAGTCCTTTCTGCTGTACTGATCTGAAGTCTGAGCACTGATGGTGGAAGGACTCTGGCTCCAATGACCTGAGCTGAAGTGAGAGGGAACGACTACAGCCACTAGAAACTCAAGTGTTTACACCAGTGTTTCTCAACTGCCCCAGGGGGCGTTGGGACACCATTGGGGGGTGGCTGAAACCCAAATGGGGGGTGTTAGTCTGTTTAAGTACCAGTACTAAGCAGCATGTTGTGTCAGTGGTGAGTTTAAGGGCTACAGAATAAACTAGGGCTCTCAAACTTATTTTCTTTCAGGTTCCACATTCAGACCCATTTGATCTAAAGTGGGTCGGACCAGTAAAATAAGAACAGAACAACCTATAAATAATGACAACTCTAAATTTTTGTCATTGTTTTAGTGCATTAAATTATGAAAATACTTACTTTTATAAACTATCCAAACAAAAAAGATGTGAATAACCTGAAAAAACTGAAATTTCAAATCAAATCAAAGTTTATTTATATAGCACTTTACAACATAATGAAGCCCAAAGCACTTTACATCTAAATGCATGATTAAATTAGAAGATTAAAAAAAAAAACAGGTTGATCAAGTACCATAAAAATGCAATAAAACAATAGGATACAACACATGTTGATAAAAGAGAGCACAGATTCAAACCTAATAATGTCTCAGTGCGAAGGGTTAAAGCCAGTCTAAACAGGTGAGTCTTTAACCTGGACTTGAACAGGGCCGGGTCAGTGAGACTCCTACGTCAGGAGGCAGCCAGTTCCACAGTTTTGGAGCAGCAACAGCACATGAACGATCAGCCCACGGTTTATCCGGGGACCTGGGACATCCAAAACCATCTGAGAGGACGATGGGAGGGCTCTGCTGGGGCGGAGAACTGTTCCACTCTCAGATAATAGGGAGGAGCTAGACCATGTAAAGCTTTAAAAACAAACATTAAAATTTTAAAATCAATACGATATTATGATTACGTACGAAATTTCCTAAGAAAAATCAGTGCAATTTTAATAATCTTCTGCCTCACGTCTCATTAGCCATGTGCATTCTGGATCAGATCTACAAAGACACTAAACACTGAGGAACAGGAAGAAAGAGTTCAAACTGGACTGAATTTCTTCAGACATTTCAGGTTGTTCATATTTGTTCAGATTATTCACAATTTATGTTACAGGATAGTTTGTAAATGTAAATATTTCCATAATTTAATGTTATTTTTTGCACTAAAACAAAGACAAACATTTGAAGTTGTCATTATTTCCGAACATAATATAATTATTTTATTTTTTCATATCAAACCTAGAAGAAATCTGGGGTCATTATTTTTTTGTCGGTTCTTCTGCTGTTCTTATTTGACTGTAGATCAAATTGGTCTGGATGTGGAACGCAACTAAAATGAGTTCCACAGCCTGGACTGTGGATTTTTGCACTTTGCAATTCATCCCAGGGGCCAGATTAGAACCTTTGGCGGACTGCATTTGGCCCCCGGGCCGCATGTTTTAGACCCTTGACCTAGAACACAGTGTCAAACATGCGTCCCAGGGGCCAAAACCGGCCCACCAAAGGGTCCAATCCAGCCCTGGGATGAATTTGTGAATACAAAAATTACACTGAAGATATTAACAGTCAAGGATGTTAGAATCATTTTAGGTCAATTCATCTAAAGTGGATCAGAACTAGTAAATATATCATAATAACCTATAAATAATGAAAACTGTAATTTTCCTCTTTGTTTTAGTATAAAAAAAGTAAAATTAGGAAAAAAGTTACATTTACAGATATAGATTTTACAAAAATATGAATGACCTGAACAAAATATGAACAATGTGAAATGTCTAAGAGAAGTCTGTGGAATTTTAACAATATTCTGCCTGTTACTAATTCTTTAAGTTGTGATGTACATGTATAATGATCAACTAGGCGTAATTGTTACCATTGAACCTTTTTTCTTAAGAATTTCAGGTTGTTCATATTTATTCCTGTTCTGTAAAGTATGGTTCGTAGGTGTAACATTTTCATGATGGAATTTTACTTTTTTTCACTCAAAACATGAGAAAACTTTGGAGCTGACATTATTTATAAGTTCTTATCATATTAATTATAGCATTTTACTGGTCCGGGCCCACTTTAGATTAGATTGAGCTGTATGTGGAACTGAACTGAATTGAGTTTGAGAGCCTGATCTAGAATATAGAAACAAATACTAAGAGGTATAAAGCAGAAGTACAGCTACAACCAATGTTCAGGTAATAAGAGGCTGGTTCCGTCCCCGTAGCAGAACTTAACATTGTCACTGTTTAAATTCCCTAATGCCTTCTAGTGGACACACTACAGAAACTACAGAGTACAAAAGAGGTAAAAGACCTAAAGACAGTAAAAACATACAAAGGTACAAATTTAAGGCACATTTTTAAGTATTTTCACCGTTATCGTTGAACAGAGAATAGTGGCTTTGTGCTGTGTTAATGTCAGGTACAGATGTGGAAGGAGTCTGTTCCGTATTTGTCGGCTGAAACTTTACGCAGAGTGGACGCAGACGTAGAAGTTCTTGTGCTCCTCCCAGTAGTGCAGCTCATCGCTGAAGCTGGTGGAACACGCCAGATCTTTGCTTATTTTCACCGTGTGGACCACGCAAGAACCAGGCAGCTCACCAAACAGAAACTCTGCCGTGTCCACCAACAGGAGCTTCTTCTGAGCGTGGATCAGCTGTTGGATGCGGTTCTTTTCCACAGGTTCAGGTGATGAACTGTAGGGACACCACGATGTTGAGTTTGTCATCCGCCGCCGCCACCTGGAAGCGACTCTTCCCCGTGGGGCAGTGGAACTCCTTCTTTTGTTGAACAGGCCGGTGGGGGACCTGAAGACGCGCACGGACCAGCCCACCCAGTCGTACTTCTTCTTCAGTTTCTCTACGATAGCGTCCGCCAGCCTGCTGGTTGGTTAGTTCTGGTCGGTCTCTGACACAGTCGCCGTGAATCCAGCTCAGCCTGTTTGGGGAAGCTGAGGATGCAATCTTCGATCACTGCGTTCATTTTCTTCTGGACGGTCTTCATCTTCTCACCCCAGTCTTTCAGAAGCTCCTCTTCGTCGCCGTACTCCTTCAGGGCAGCGTGCCCAACAGAGCGATGAGGCCGACGCAGAAGAGCTTCTTCATCCTGGCGCAGAAGTCCTCCATCGCTCTACGACTCTTCTCCTCGTAGTTCAGGGTGATCTCCAGGACTGATTCCCCCGAGAAGTTTGTCGCCGTCACGGCACTGAAGAGGGTGTTAAGGTTTTTCTCGCCGCCGGGTTTTGGCGAAATGCTCCAGGAACAGCTTCTTTTTTCACCTCCCTGAACTTCGGCTTAGCGTTGAGGATGTCCATGTATTTCCTGAACTGGTTGGTGATGTTCTCCTCCACTGAGAAGTACGCAGCGTCCACTCCGCTCTTCTATGATCTCATCGTTGTCCGCTGAATCTCCTATGAAATCACCTCCAGACGCTGTCGCACTTTCTTGGAACTGCTCCTTCATGTTTCGGCCTCTTTGCTTCTCCACGTTGTCCAGAGCCAGCTTTACTATGGTTGCAGCGATGGAGAAAACAGGAAGAGGTCACCGGCGATGCTAGCCACACTTCTGCTCCCTGTTCGAACACTTCCATCACCAGTCTCCACCATGTCCTTCTTGTCTGCTACGAGCTTCTGCAGCTGGTTGGGCCATCTTTGTTGTTGTCAGTCAAACGAGTCTAACAAGAATAAGCAGAGTTAGAAAAGTCTTAAACTGAGGTTACATTCAGAACAAACTAAAGAGGGCATCGGGTCAGTTCAGCGCCAGAAAACCAACTGCTGTGACGTGTGGTTACTTACAGCTCTGTTCCAGGACGGTTTTGGACTGAAGCCTCTTACGTCTCCTGCGTCTCTTACAACACAGCAAAAACTGATAAGGAAAGACAGAAACAGTCGAGTGAGTGTCAGAGCAGAGAGCCGGTCACACCCAGTGAGCAATGAGTCAACAATGCAAAGGGAATGGAGCTGAGATGGACGACCGGAGAGGGGTGAACGACCAGCACGAGTCAGGAAATACAGCGTGTGTTCGCTGATCCCAACAAAAAAAGACACAACTACACAAACTACATGAACTGGCAAAGATCCAAAGTTCACAAACAATGAGAAATTAATCAGAAACATCTGTCAGTGCATTTTATTATCAACTGCCTAAACTGGGTTTTTAGAAACTATTTAACTGAAGCCAGTAAACATGACAACAAACAGAACTTTGACAGTTGTCTGGATGCAGGAGTCGCACATATTTAATTCAGACAATGTTGGAACATGAAGGCAGTTTAAAACTCAGAACATTAAATACAAAAACTAAATAAATAAGAACCCAGTCATCTGCCTCTAATGCAGTGGTTGTCAAAGTGTGGGGTGGGCCCCCTGGGGGGGTGGACTCTTCCAGGGGGGTCAGGGATCAGTCCGGGGGTTATTTTGTTCTTCAGGTGGAACATGTTACTGGATGGAAACCTAATGTTTGATGGTGGAGAACCCTGGATCTCATTTTATGGACGGACACCAAACCAAACCTGTACCATGGTGATCTGTCACTAGACTAGACAAAGAGTTAGGTTTGGACAAAGACTGGACTGAAAAGACCAAGGGACACACAGGTTTGTGTTTTGGACCAGTTTGGACTTTTCGTTCTCAGATGTCCAATGGAAACGGACTCATGGACCCACAGTGATACTGGTCACATGTTCATCTGTGAACCAACATGGTGTTTGCTGGATGAAAAAAAGGAACTGGCCTGGCAGAGTTAGAGATAATTGAACATTTCCTATTTTTATTGGACAAAATATTGTCTCTGAGCAGTCTGGAGGACCACGTACATGTGCAGAACAGTTCTATGTCACACATACATGTACAGAACAGTTCTATGTCACAATACATGTGCAGAACAGTTCTATGTCACACATACATGTACAGAACAGTTCTATGTCACACATACATGTACAGAACAGTTCTATGTCACACATACATGTACAGAACAGTTCTATGTCACACATACATGTGCAGAACAGTTCTATGTACAGAACAGTTCTATGTCACACATACATGTGCAGAACAGTTCTATGTCACACATACATGTGCAGAACAGTTCTATGTCACACATACATGTACAGAACAGTTCTATGTCACACATACATGTACAGAACAGTTCTATGTCACACATACATGTGCAGAACAGTTCTATGTCACACATACATGTACAGAACAGTTCTATGTCACACATACATGTGCAGAATAGTTCTATGTACAGAACAGTTCTATGTCACATACATGTGCAGAACAGTTCTATGTCACACATACATGTACAGAACAGTTCTATGTCACACATACATGTGCAGAACAGTTCTATGTCACACATAGAAAAGTCTATGTCACACATATATGTACAGGCTGTGGGCTGCGGAGCTGTGGTGTGCTTCTTTTGTTTGTGGTTTTTTTGTTTGTGTGTTCTTCGTTTGTGGTTTTTTGTTTGTGTGTTCTTCGTTTGTGTGTTCTTTGTTTGTGTGGTTCCTGCTGTGCTCAACTCATGTCAACACTAGAACAGCCAGCGTGGGAAGTGATAAGAGGGAAGAGGTAAAATTGCTGGGGCAAGGCCTCATTTTCCAGTGACACTCAGCACGTTACCTGGTTACCAGGGAATGGAACATAATGTGTCAGCTCATCTGTGTGTGGACAGTCTCTAGGGCTGTGTTTGGACTGCAGGACATCACATCCATTTGTCAACCTGAGACACAAGTGCAGGCGTCTGCGAGAACAACGACGAGTGGAGCAGCATTTTAACAGTGTTACAGAACCGACAGAACCAGCAGAAGCAGCAGAAGCAGCAGAAGCAGGACCGGACACACGGGGACGGACTGGAAGAGCATTTGCAGATGCATGTTATCAGATCAGACTGAGCTACAACTGTGGGATTGGGGTTTTCCTGCCTCTGTCTGTCTGACGGTCCCCAGGGGTGGACGCCCGGAGGCTGAGTGCATGTCCAGCACTTCCATACAGCGCATTTCACAGA
>NC_043972.1:59492405-59503043 GCF_902148855.1 Sphaeramia orbicularis
CCCCGGGCCGCGTGTTTGACACCTGTGACTTAAGAGAAGTAAGTGCAATTTTATTAATATTCCACCTGTTATTAAATGTTTTGTGTATCTGTAGATCCACTGTGATCTGTAAGTTCTAATCCACATGTGTAAATGATATGATAGTGAAGCAGAATATTGTTAAAATTACACATTTTTTTCAGTTTGTTCATATTATTCACATTGTTTGAAAGGATAGTTTGTAGATGCAAACATTTTCATAATGTAATTTTACTTTTTTCACCCTAAAACATAGAGAAAAGTTTGGAGTTGACATTATTTATATATCATTATCTTATAATTTTACTGGTTCGGCCCACTGCAGAGCTAATGTAGCTGGATGTGGAACTGAACTAAAATGAGTTTGACAGCCCTGGTCTGAGAGTTCTGTGGAAGGGGCACGAGTAGTCCAAACTGAAGGGGTCTTCATCTAACACCCCACACACACACACACACACACACACACACACACACACAAATACATAAATAAATGTAAGGATGAGTGTGCACTGTGTTTAACCACAGACATGTTTCACATCCAAAAGGATTAGACATAATTAAAAAAAAAACAAGATTCAGGACGAGGCTGATGGAGGGTTAACAACCTCAAAGATCAAACCAAGGCAGTTCAATCAAAAAACACATTTAACTCTTTCATGCATGCATTTTGAGAACCTTAGTCAATATGTTTTTCTTGACTGATTTTATTCCTCTTTAGGCGTGAAAAAAACAATGCAGTTGAAATTTTTTAATGAACCTATTTTTCATGGAGTTACAAAACTGTCCACTCAGCTGGACACTGTGTGTTTAGTTTTTGAAGCAAAGAAACATGTATTTAAAACCCATTGTCAGAAAGTGATGAAAACTATGAAATAAAAACATTTTTAATGCTGTTAATCTGATGTTTTCTCACATTTTAACATACTCTAATACTAGTTATTACTCACGTCATAGAGATAATTCGCCATAAAAAAAAAAAAAAAAAATTGTTTAGCAAAACTGTTAATTACAGTCCAATAACAATTAGCAAGTGATTTACACTAAATCATGTAAGTGCAGATCAGGTTTATCAACAGCACAGTTACAGTAATGGTGTAGACTGCAGTGTTTGGGATGGTGCATTAGTGTCCACTGTGTCGGCTGATATGGAACTAAAACAACCAAACCCATGAATATACAAGAGAACAGCTGCAGAAGAACTGTCCACTGTGGGACCGCTGTGCATGAAAGGGTTAAAAAGACAATTAAAACCAGAATGTTCAGAAAATATGACCAAATGGACAGAGCTTCTGTTTACTTTGGACGTGTGTATTATCGTTATGAAATGGACAGAGTGTGTGTTTGACATGTTCATTCAGTTTAGTCTGGGATGTGTTGACTTATACTGCACAGGTGTCAAACATGAGGCCTGGGGACCAAAACCAGCCCGCCAAAGGGTCCAGTCCGGCCCACCAAGGGGTCCAGTCCGGCCCACCAAAGGGTCCAGTCCGGCCCGCCAGAGGGTCCAGTCCGGCCCGCCAGAGGGTCCAGTCCGGCCCACCAGAGGGTCCAGTCAGGCCCACCAAGGGGTCCAGTCCGGCCCTTTGGATGAATGTGTAAAACGCAAAAATTACACTAAGATATTAACAGTAATTTTAGTTCAGGTTCCACATTCAGTCCAATATGACCTAAAGCGAGTCGGATCAGTCAGATACTACTGTAATAACCTATAAATACTCACACAACACTCAGGCAATACTTTAGTTTTTTTTTTTTTTTTTTTTTTTTTTTTTTAGGAAAACTATATACAACTATGTACAAAAAAATCAGGTGTCACCTGATGTCACAAACGTGTCAAACAAACCATTTCTACAGCTCAGAAAACTATGTACAAATATTTATAAAAACAATCAGGTGTCACAAGATGCCACACATCTGACTGGTTGATGTAGTTCACTTTTCCACCAAATGCGAGGACATGTTTATTTCATGTGTCCACTTCCTGCTCGTAAGCACCAAGGTTATAATAGTTTTGGATTTTTAATTATAGTTTAGTTTTAATTAGTTTTGACTTTTTTTTCTCTTATTCAGTTAGTTTTAATTAGTTTTTAGAGCAGGTTTGTTAGTTTTTATTAGTTATCGTTTTTTTCTCAATGCTTAGTTTTAGTTTAGTTTAGTTTAGTTTTAGTATTAGTTTTAGTTATTTCATATATTTTATCTTCCTCATCATCCTATTCAAAGAAATTAGTGAGGCGTGGATATGGGTTACCCTGGACACTTTATTTGGGGGTGGGGTTAGGGCGGCTCATGGACTGAGCAGAGACACAATGTACCGTACAATGTATAAATTCCCTATAGCAGGTTGAGGTGGGGTGCAATCCATACACAATGTCACTTACGTGAAACAATGCGAAGATGTGCAAAGCATGAGAGGAGATGCACAAAGCAGCCAGCAGTTAAAGCAGATAGAAACATATATAAACCAGCTAACCAGCAGTTAAAGCAGATAGAAACATATATAAACCAGCTAACCAGCAGTTAAAGCAGATAGAAACATATATAAACCAGCTAACCAGCAGTTAAAGCAGATAGGAACATATTATAAACCAGCTAACCAGCAGTTAAAGCAGATAGAAACATATATAAACCAGCTAACCAGCAGTTAAAGCAGATAGAAACATATATAAACCAGCTAACCAGCAGTTAAAGCAGATAGGAACATATATAAACCAGCTAACCAGCAGTTAAAGCAGATAGGAACATATTATAAACCAGCTAACCAGCCGTTAAAGCAGATAGAAACATATATAAACCAGCTAACCAGCAGTTAAAGCAGATAGAAACATATATAAACCAGCTAACCAGCAGTTAAAGCAGATAGAAACATATATAAACCAGCTAACCAGCAGTTAAAGCAGATAGGAACATATTATAAACCAGCTAACCAGCAGTTAAAGCAGATAGGAACATATTATAAACCAGCTAACCAGCAGTTAAAGCAGATAGAAACATATATAAACCAGCTAACCAGCAGTTAAAGCAGATAGAAACATATATAAACCAGCTAACCAGCAGTTAAAGCAGATAGAAACATATATAAACCAGCTAACCAGCAGTTAAAGCAGATAGAAACATATATAAACCAGCTAACCAGCAGTTAAAGCAGATAGAAACATATTATAAACCAGCTAACCAGCAGTTAAAGCAGATAGAAACATATATAACCAGCTAACCAGCAGTTAAAGCAGATAGGAACCTATTATAAACCAGCTAACCAGCAGTTAAAGCAGACAGAAACATATATAAACCACTTATAAACATATATAACCCAGTTCATCAGCAGTAAACCACACCTTAGCAGATCTCTCATCTCTTAATCATCTCCAGTTCCATTATTAGCCAACTTTGCTTCAGTTCAGTTCAGCTAGCTGTAGCTGTAACATCAAACGTTTTTGAACATTCTAACAGGTTCCATACCTCTGTAATTGGATTAGTTTTCCTCCTCCTCTTTTCTCCTCTTCTAAACTGTGCAGTTCAGGGCTTGGAAGGCCTTTTCATGGTGATAAACTCTCCAGTTTTAACCTGGATGCTAGTCCTGTTTGACTCTGTCCTTTAGCTCTGCTCTGTCTGTCACTCACGCGCACACACACGGTACGCCAAAAAAAAAAAAAGAAAAAAAAAAAAAAAAACCTGACCCATGTATCACTACAGTAAACCCCAGACAGGACTGTGCTGCTGTGTCCCAGCTTTAGTCTGTATGTTCCAGGTAGAGTGGGGACCAGAAGATGACTGGAAACCACCAGTGAGCAGACATGACAGACTGTGAAGTGTAGTATGGTGTCACCAGCTCAAACTTCTGGAGCGAAATAAATTAATTTCATATCAATCCGACATTGACAGAAACGAAAACGAAGGGAATTGTATCCATAATTTTTATACGTTTTAGTTAGTTTTGTAAGCTCACAATACAGTTTCAGTTAGTTATCGTTTTTTTCTTTTAATTAGAGTTTTTATTTATTTCAGTTAACGAAAATGTTTTTTCAATTTTAGTTTTCGTCATTTCGTTCGTTTTCGTTAACGATAATAACCTTGGTAAGCACTTCCAATAAAAGCCTGTTTTTCAGGTAAAAAACAAACAAACAAACAAACAAAAACCTATAAATACTCACAACTCCATTTTTTTTCTTTTTAAATATAAACATTTTCAAGTATTTACACTAAAACAAAGTATAATTTCGCAAAAACTGTGAATAACTTGAAATGTCTAAAGAGAAGTAAGTGCAATTTTAACAATATTATGTCTGTAAATGATAAACTGAAGCATAATATTGTTAAAATTGCACTTATTTATTCAGTTTGTTCATGTGATTCACATTGTTTTAAACCAGGGTTCTCAAACTCATGTTCTCTCAGGTTCCACATTCAGCCTGATCTGATCTGCAGTGGGCTGAACCAGTAAAATAAGAACAGAAGAACCTATAAATAACGACAACTGACAATTTTTGTCTTTGTTTTAGTGAAAAAAAAACAAAACAAAACATTAAATTATGAAAATACTTACTTTTATAAACTGTTCAAACAAAAAAGATGTGAATAACCTGAAAAAAACTGAATTTTCTTAAAAAAAATGAGTGCAATTTTCTCAGTCTTCTTCCTCCACTTCTCATTAGTCCATGTGCATTCTGGATCAGATCTACAAAGACACTAAACACTGAGGAACAGGAAGAAAAGAGTTCAAACTGGACTGAATTTAATACAGACATTTCAGGTTGTTCATATTTGTTCAGGTTATTCACATTTTATTGTTTCAGGATAGTTTGGAAATGTCAATATTTTCATAATTTAATGTTATTTTTTGCACTAAAACAAAGACAAAAAATTGAAGCTGTCATTATTTATAGGCATAATGTAAGATTTTTTTTTTCTCATCGGACTGAGAAGAAAATATGGAGTCATTCTTTTTTGTCGGTTATTTTCAAGGTTCTAATAGTTTTGGATTTTTCATTCTAGTTTAGTTTTATTTAGTTTTGACTTTTTTTCTCTAATTCAGTTCGTTTTAATTTGTTTTTAGAACAGGTTTGATAGTTTTTATTAGTTTTCATTTTTTTGTAAATGCTTAGTTTTAGTTTAATTTTAGTTTTAATTTTAGTTTTTTTTTATATCTTTTCTCTTCTTCTCTGTCGTCGTATTCAAATCAATCCCAGACAGGACTCTGCTGCTTTAGTCTCCATGTTTCCAGGTAGAGTGGGGACCAGAAGACGACTGGAAACCACAAGTGAACACAAGTGACGGACCAAAAAGTGTCGTATGGTGACAGCAGCTAAAACAAAATAAATCGCTTTTGTATCAATCCGACACTGACGAAGACGAAAATGAAGAGAATTTTATCCATAATTTTTATACGTTTTAGTTAGTTTTGTAAACACACAATACAGTTTCAGTTAGTTATCTTTTTTCTTTTAATTATACTTTTTATTTATTTCAGTTAATGAAAATGTTTTTTCAATTCTAGTTTTCATCATTTCGTTAGTTTTCATTAACGATAATAACCTTGGATCTTCTGCTGTTCTTATTTGACTGTAGCTCATACTGGTCTGTATGTGGAACCGACACTAAAATGAGTTCCACAGCCTGGACTGGAATTTTTACACTTTGTAAATTCATCCCATGGGTCGGACTGGAACCTTTGACCCCTGGGACACATGTTTGAGACCCCTGGTGTAGGATAAATGTGAATAACAGAAGACAACATAAGAAAGTTCTGGAAAACTTTAGAAAGGACATGAGTTAAGTGACAATATTTGGACATGAAGACACAGCAGGTCTGTTTGACACTTTCATTCGTTTATTGCTCATGAACATTTGATGGTGAGTAGATGGACTGTGTTGGAGTGGAGAGGCGTTTACAACCAACAGACTGAGATGGATCTGGATTTGAGCAGCATGACACCAAAAAAAACAGAACATAAGAGCAAAGATGAAACAACCAATTAGAAGTCTGAAGAAGACCTGGAAAATAACTAACAATAATAACTAACCCTTTATGGCACTTTTTAACCATGTCTGCAGTAGGTTGGACATTTTATATAATCTATCCTATTTTCTGTTTAGCTTTAGACACTGATAACACTGGGTTAGGTTTAGGAAAAGACATCAGGGTTGGTTTAATATCGAACATATGGACGTGAGTGTTAGAGTGGTGCTGAGGTTTAAACTGAAGCTTTTCTTCAAACTACAGTCCTTTTGTATATTCAGTACTAGGGATGGAACCATATGAAAATTTCATGTCACGGTTATTATTATTATCGCAGTATTGTTGAAATTGTGCTCAAAATGTTCGAAAAGTACTAATACACTGAAATACTTTAACCAAGTTGTATTTTGAAAAAAACACAACAAAAAAAACAAATAAAATAATTGGCACAATGTCCCTTCTGTGTCAGAAACATTCAAATATTAACCCTTAGTGGTCTGAGCCTATTTTGTCCGTTTTTCAGTGCTTTTGATTTTGCCTTTATATACTATATAAACAAATGTTTACTATACCCATGTTTGGGATCTGTTTTTTCAGCACAACTTCATCTATATCATCTGTCTATTATTTTTGTCACTTTAACCTACTATAAAAACATAAGAGGACAAAAAACAAAAAAATCTAAAATCTGATTTAAAAAATGTCTCTACTTTATTGCATAAATAACACACAGATGCTTAACGAACCCTTTCAAAAACTTTAAAAGTGAATATTGGTTCCAGATATTAGGTATATGAAATTAAAATTGTTATAAATTCAAACTATACTCAAATATTTGACATAAAAGCAGATCTTTACATAGGCCTTTTTTCCCCTAAAAGTGCGTTAATCAAACACGGTTATCATGATAATTAGAACTTAATAATACTTAGTAATACTAACCGTCTGCACTTTTACTGTGGTTTATCATTACACCGGTAATCGTTCCATCCCTGTTCAGTCCCAACACGTGTTCACTGAGGACAGGACGCTCCGACGCTTAAACACACACATATGTAACATATGTAGAATGTAACGGCGTCGTTGGTTTTCAAATACTGACGTGGTGGTGGTCCTGGTCTGGTGTTTTCAGAACACACAGGACCGTTCTTGGTCCTGGTTCCTGGTCCTGGTTCTTGGTCCTGGTTCCTGGTCCTGGTTCCTGGTCCTGCTGTTCTGATGTGGTTCTGACAGAACCCTCAGACCCCGTCGTCTCCAAACCGCCTCACTGGACTCAACCCCGGTCCGACTGCGGCGCTCGGCGTAATGTGAGCAGTGATGGAACTATTGACGTCCACGTGGCTCTGCGGTGGTGTCCAGGCCACTGGCTACTGTGCTGACCCCTGACCTCTGACCCCTGACCCCCCCCCCATCCAGGCAACTGGCCTTCACACACAGAGGAAGAAGAAAAAGGAGCAGGAGGATGAGCCAGTAAAAGGGGGGGGGTGACCCCTGGGTTTCTTGCATTTGGCTGCTCCCTCCCCCTACAGCCTCACTGCCCCCCCCCACCCCCTCCACCCTTCCCCCTGTGAACACTCCACCTTCTGCCGATCAATGACAGTTTCATGTGGCTTCTCTGGGCCTGCAGTGACGTGTGTCCTATTGATTTATTGACATTACTCCAGGCGAGCAAACCCAGCCCCCCCCCTCTCAGTAGGCAGCCAGGCTCCAGCCCAGCGGAGGCTCACCTCCCTCTGCGCTGGGGGAGCCCGTGTCAAGTCATCCCACTGTAGTGGACCTGGTGGAGGCAGCCGAGCGTCGGTTTAGTGCCTGAACAGTTGGATTTGATAGTGTTTCTAGTGGCTGCGTACGCTGGTGTGGTGCTGATGGAGCTTTAACCCCCCCCATCCTACCCCCCCCCCCCCCCCCCCCCCCCCAACAGTCCAGTGTCCTTTGGTCCTACTGCCTCTGTCCTGCACATCATGGGACACGGAATGGGGACGACCAAGGAGACCGAGACACAGACACATGACCCACTGACTTTAGGTGAAAGGGTCTTTTCTGTGGGGTTGGTGTCGGTGCTGGTATCAGTGCTGCTGTCAGTGCTGGTGTCGGTGCTGCTGTCGGTGCTGGTGTTGGTGTCGGTGCTAGTGTCGGTACTGGTGTCGGTGCTGGTGCTGGTGTTGGTGTCGGTGCTAGTGTCGGTGCTGGTGTCGGTGCTGGTGTCGGTGCTGGTGTTGGTGTTGGTGTCGGTGCTAGTGTCGGTACTGGTGTCGGTGCTGGTGCTGGTGTTGGTGTCGGTGCTAGTGTCGGTGCTGGTGTCGGTGCTGGTGTCGGTGCTGGTGTTGGTGTCGGTGCTAGTGTCGGTACTGGTGTCGGTGCTGGTGCTGGTGTTGGTGTCGGTGCTGGTGTCGGTGCTAGTGTCGGTGCTAGTGTCGGTGCTGGTGTCGGTGTCAGTGCTGGTGTTGGTGTCAGTGCTGCTGTCGGTGTTGGTGCCGGTGCTGGTGCTGGTGCTGGTGTTGGTGTCGGTGCTAGTGTCGGTGCTGGTGTCGGTGTCAGTGCTGGTGTTGGTGTCAGTGCTGCTGTCGGTGTTGGTGTCGGTGCTGGTGCTGGTGTTGGTGCTAGTGTCGGTGCTGGTGTCAGTGCTGGTGTCGGTGTTGGTGCTGGTGTCGGTGCTAGTGTCGGTGCTGCTGTCGGTGTTGCTGTCGGTGCTGGTGCTGGTGTTGGTGTCGGTGCTGGTGTCGGTGCTGGTGCTGGCGTCGGTGCCGGCGTCGGTGCCGGCGTCGGTGTCGGCGCCGGTGTCGGCGTCGGTGCTGGTGTCGGTGCTGGTGTCGGTGCTGGTGCTGGTGTTGGTGCTGCTGTCAGTGTTGGTGTCGGTGTCGGTGTCGGTGCTGGTGTCAGAGCTGAGACGGGACACGTGTCCCTGTAGGAGATGGACAGACCCAGATGTCAGAACAGTCCAGAACCAGGAAAACATCCACAAAGTTTGATCTGAATCTGTTGTGTAACAGAAGTCATGTGACCATTTGTACTTGGACAGTTTTATCATCAGTACAGTTAATTCAAACTGAACTCATAAACACTGTGGACTTCATTAGAAGAAAAAATCCAACAATTAACGTCAAACAAATGAAGGACCAATAAAATTGAACTGATCTGATGGAAACAGCCTTTAGGCCCCCCCCCCCCTCCTCTTCCTCCTCTTCCTCCTCTTCCTCCTCCTCCTCCTCACAGCCTGTATAAAACCCACCCCCTCCATCAGGTCCAATCACAGGTGTGTATTTTGAGGTGGTGGTTGTGATTGACAGCTGTGGTTGTCCATCATGGTTGAGGTTCAGTCAGAAGCTGTAGTCCACTGCACCACCTGCACCACGTTCTCACCACAGGCTTAGGCTTAGGCTTAGGCTTAGGCTTAGGGTTAGGGTTAGGAACAACCATCAGCGTTGTCTTCAGATGTAGGTCCTCAAGTCTGCAGGACTGGATCTGTCTACAGGAGGACCAACCAGTGTGTCCAACTGGGGTTTCAAGTGTTAGAAGGAAAGGGAAACCAACGAATGAAATTATAATCTACATAAAGAACATGGAGCAAAACAACACAAACACACATAAACAGCACACAGACTTACACACACACACACACACACACACATATATATGTAAATATATATATATATACAACAGACTCATGTATATATTATTCATGATGTAAATAATAAACAGACTCATGTATATAATGTAAATAATAAACAGACACATGTATATAATGTAAATAATAAACAGACTCATGTCTATAATGTAAATAATAAACAGACTCATGTCTATAATGTAAATAATAAACAGACTCATGTATATAATGTAAATAATAAACACTCGTATATAATGTAAATAATAAACAGACTCATGTATATAATGTAATAACTAGAAGCACTCGGAGAGTGCAGACCTCCGCCAAGGCTGATCAGTGCCCCCCCCGTGGGCCCCCCCATGTAATAATACAAAATGTAATAGTCTTATATATTTCAAACAAACCTGAATTATCAAATCTGTCATAACAAGTATGTTCATATAATACAAACAAACCGTACTAATGTAAAAAACAAACAACCATGTCAACATGGCAAAAAAACAACATCTTATGGAATAATAAACAGATCTGTATATAATGTAAATAATAAACAGACTCCATGTATATAATGTAAATAATAAACAGACTCATGTATATAATGTAAATAATAAACAGACTCATGTCTATAATGTAAATAATAAACAGACTCATGTATATAATGTAATAATAAACAGACTCATGTATATAATGTAAATAATAAACAGACTCATGTCTATAATGTAAATAATAAACAGACTCATGTCTATAATGTAAATAATAAACAGACTCATGTATATAATGTAAATAATAAACAGACTCATGTATATAATGTAAATAATAAACAGACTCGTGTATATAATGTAAATAATAAACAGACTCATGTATATAATGTAAATAATAAACAGACTCATGTATATAATGTAATAATAAACAGACTCATGTATATAATGTAAATAATAAACAGACACATGTATATAATGTAAATAATAATAATAATAATAATAATAATAATAATAATAATAATAATAATAATAATAAACTTTATTTGTATAGCACCTTTCATACAGAAATTGTAGCCCAAATG
>NC_043972.1:59503143-59565643 GCF_902148855.1 Sphaeramia orbicularis
ACCTGTTCCTGCTTCGAACTACGTCAGAAGACTTCATCCATCCGCCGTCAAGGTCGTGCCAGTTGCTGCATCCGCACCGCAACAACTTGTAAGAAAACTTGCTCCTGATTTATCTGAGTTGGTGTTATTCCAAGTTAGTAGGTTTACCTCAACGTAACCTCACTAACATTATAATCTCTTGAATATAGCTATCTGCCAACTTAATCTACTATTCTCCCTGTCCATAATCTCCTGCTCCTTTTGTTGTATTTGTCTCTTGTCTTATGTTATTTGTGTGTCTTAGTTTTAGTTAATAAATTATTTATATGTATATAAATCCATTGTTTCAGTTGTGCTTTGTGTACTGTTATTCCACATGGGTTCACTGTGCAGTCAACGAACTATCACCTATGCAAGATTTCCAAATTATTGTTTTGGGGTTGATTTAGGTTTAAGCTTAGTTATAAATCTATAATTAAATAATCAATGAATCAACACTCAATTAATCAATAAATTGGTATCCTATTCGTTGCTACAGCTAAAATTAATTTGTTTTTGATCAAGTAATAGTTTGCTATGCTATGTTGTAAATAAATGTTAATTTAGATGACATTTAGTCTATATAATGTATATTATTGTGGATTGAGGCAGTAAAGCCAGGTGTAGATTACTGCACAAAGTGAGAATTTTTTTTTCCTTGATCAAGATATGTACAGTCAGTCCAGCTTGGATTTACAAGGCTGCAAATTAATACTGAACAAACAACTCAAACTATGAACTATGAAAGAGCTGCAGCATCTGAAACTGACCACAATGAACATTTGAAAGATAAACAGAACCACAGTGCTGCAGTTTCAGCTTCAGCTTGTCATGTCTTTTATGGATTGTGATTGTCTCTGTCAACTCATCATATATTTTTATTAATTATCTATTAATATTTTATAAGTTTTTGGGGTTTTTTTATCAATTACTAGAAATTTCACGCAACCCCATTTGAATTCCAGGCGACCCCACAGGGGTCCCGAACCCACGGTTGAACAACACTGTATTAAATGCAGATTTGTAAATTCAAGACTTTTCAGACTTTTAAGGGATTTGTTCTGTTTTTATTCAAGTGTGTGAAGTTAGTGGTACAACGCAGGCAGTGAAACAAATACAGCAGGAACACACACACACACACACACACACACACACACACTGCTCTGAGTCCTTGAACTTGGTGAATGTCACGTTTTCATCTGTAGTAACACTGAGTATAAAAATCCCACCTACAGGACAGAGGTGAGGACTTCCTTGGACCCTCCACCGTGTCAGTAGTGGTCTTTGGGTTCACTGAACTTGCGTTTCTTCTTTGCTGAAGAGGTGGACAGTTTTTCCTGACTGTCAGGAATCTCATACTCAGATACCTGGAGAAGAAAACAGGAAAAACAGGACCTGCATTAGTTTGGACATCTACTGAAAACAAACACTTAAACATGAATCATCACCAAAACAGAGATGGACAGAAGTTTTAGGTGAAAACACGTTTCCTCTGACAGAAAAACCATTAAACTAAGACCATGTGACGATCATCGAACATTACAGACAAATGGAGAACATGCGATGGTAGAGGGAGAGGAACACAGACAGCCTCTGACTGCAGTCTGTTGGTGGACGACAGACAGACGGACACACAGACAGAAATACAGAGACAGACAGAAATACAGACAGACGGACACACAGACAGAATACAGACGGACAGACGGAGAGACAGGCACAGACAGAATACAGACGGACAGAGACAGACAGACACACAGAAATACAGATGGACGGACAACATGAGACAGATGCAGAGAAAGAAATACTGACAGAGACAGACAGACAGACAGGACACACAGACAGAAATACTGACGGACAAACGGACAGACAGAGACAAACAGAAATACAGACAGACAGAGACACACACACACAGATGGACACACACACACACACAGACAGACACACAGACAGAAATACAGATGGAGGACGGACGGACAGACAGAGAGAAATACAGACGGACAGAGACACCACACACAGATGGACACACACACAGACAGACAGACACCACCAGACTGACACACAGACAGAAATACAGACAGACGGACGGACAGGCAGAGAGAAATACAGATGAACAGAGGACACACACAGAGGACACACACACAGGGGACACACACACACACAGAGGGGACACAGACACACAGAGGGGACACACACATACACAGACACACACCCAGACAGATACACACACAGAGACAGAAACACAGACAGACAGACACACACACACACAGAGACAGACACACAGACAGACACATACACAGACAGACAGACACACACAGAGACAGACAGACAGACAGACAGACACATACACAGACAGACAGACACCACACACAGGACAGTTAGACACACAGACAGACCCAAGCAGACGTGATGATGCGTCCACTCCCTGGTCCTCCTCTGTCCACCTCCATGTGGGCGGAGTCCTTCAGCGGTATGTCCACCTGACGGAGGACAAGGGGTCTGTAAGTGGTCTCTGAGACAGACACATACACAGACAGACACACACAGACAGACACACACACAGACAGACAGACAGACAGACAGACAGACAGACAGACAGAGACACAGACAGACAGACAGACAGACAGAGACACAGACAGACAGACAGACACACACACATACACACACACAGACAGACAGACAGACAGACAGAGACACAGACAGACAGACAGAGACACAGACAGACAGACAGACAGAGACACAGACAGACAGAGACACAGACAGACAGACAGACACACACATACACACACACAGACAGACAGACAGACAGACAGACAGAGACACAGACAGACAGACAGACAGACACACACACACACACAGACAGACAGAGACACAGACAGACAGACACACAGACAGACCATAGCAGACGTGATGATGCGTCCACTCCTGGACCTCTTCTGTCCCACCTCCATGTGGGCGGAGTCCTTCAGCGGTGTGTCCACCTGACAGAGGACAAAGGGGTCTGTAAGTGGTCTCTGAGACAGACACATACACAGACAGACAGACACACAGACACACACACACACACACACACAGATCGACACACAGACCGATACACAGACCGACACACAGACAAACCGTAGTAGATGTGATGATGCGTCCACTCCTGGTCCTCTTCTGTCCCACCTCCATGTGGGCGGAGTCCTTCAGCAATGTGTCCACCTGACAGAGGACAAAGGGTCTGTAAGTGGTCTCTGAGTGGTCTCTGTGTCCTGTTGACTCAGGGACCTGTCCACTCTGGACATGGACATGTCTGGTTTTATTCATTATTGAAGCACACACACATGCTCAGATACATTTACCTGTTCACTGGCAGACACTGACACACCTGAGTGGAAACTACAGCTGTCGACTGACAAGACACCGTCCTTCTTTAATGAGATTAATGGATTTTTGCTCCGCCCCCCAAAGGGGAGGCAAGGGCTATGTTTTTGGTTTGTTTGTTAACACTCTAGCAGTAAAACTATTAGTTGAATTCATACCAAATTTGGGTTACAGATTGCCAGTGACCAAGAAGAGATGTGATTACATTTTGGGAAAAGTAGGTCAAAGTTCAAGTTTTTAATGAATTTTTCTTTTATCTTGTTTCCCCCCATTTACTTACGCTGGGTGAAAATTTCACATGTCTATAAAAGTATCCATTTGTTTCAATTTACCTCAAACTTGGCCAATATATAGAGGCAGTTGATATGACATCAGCACATGATGACATCAGCTGGATCCATGACAAAATAAGCTACAATATGTGTGAGGGGCGGAGTTTGTTGTGCCTGGAACCACTTGTTTTTAAATGATTTCTCAGTATGATTTAACCTTTAAGCTTTCATTTAAGTTAGAGAACTTAACTTTAATAAATGGCTGAATTTGGTGGTTGTTCTTTTTTTTTTTTGGGGGGGGGGGGGGTTTACATAAATGTAAGGGCCTGCATGATGGGAAATGAAGTTCAAAACAGAAATGCCTTTCCTCCCGGCTTCGTCATGCATGCAGAGGTTGTAGTTGGAGTTTAATGACGAGACGATGTTTCTGCTTCAACTGAGCGTTTATTACAAAACATGCTGCAGCTACAGAACACAAACAGGGAACTGGACCTCCACATCTGCAAAGGGCACAGTTTTTTTTTTTTTGTCAACACAATCTAAGGTACTTCCTGTTTTGACAGACTTCAAAATAAAAGCACTTCCTGAAATTACTTAAATTAAAGCGTTTTCTCTTTATAATTATCAGCTTTGTTATGACTCTCTTTTACTATTAACAATCAACTGAAATATCTGAAAATAATTAAAATAAATCATGCATGCTTTACTATAAACTTAACCCCACATGAGTTGCCTGGTTTTCTCGAAACTCAAATCAGCGGTATTTCAGTTCGACCACATGCTGGGACCCAAGCCTAACTGCAAACTGGTCAAACATTAGATAAGGACACATTATCTTTGTCTGAAATAAATACTTTATTTCTGAAAGTTTTAAGTGGTGATAATGCTTTTGTGTGTGTGTGGGGGGGGGTGGTTCAGAAAATCCTGGAGGAAACCCTGACAGAGATAGGTAAGGTGCATATGGGCACTTGCAGAGAACTCCCTCTGCCCTGGTCTTACAAACTGTTCACCCCCCACCCCGTCCGTGCACTTCCTGTGTACCTCACAGTTCACTCAGCAGGCGCCTGAGGATTAATACTGGATATTATTTCCTGCTTACATTTTAAAGAATGATTTACCAAACAATTTTTATGTCACTACTGATAAAATATACACATCTTTTCCCAAAAGTCAACTCTCCCCAGCATAAAACTACCACATGTAGAAGCCGTGGTTCCCCACAGGTCACATACTAGTTCTTCAATAATGTCATGGGGTTCCATGTCTCTCCAGTGAGCTGCATTCAAATTCCCTGGTGTTTTTCTCCCTGGTTGTGGTAATGTTTCCTCTGATACTACAGCCTTCCTACCACAGAAGAAGTGGATCCACCAGTCAGCTGAGCCCAACACTCTGTCTGTGGAGTTTTTCTACTTTTGTATTTACCTCAGTGTCTGTTTTTTGGACAAGTTGGACATTGTTATTTCAGACCACTGTTTTGGTCCTGGTTACATTCATGTGTCAGATGTGCTTGGATACTTCTGCTGCCTCTTTGGTCTGTCATTTCCTACATTCTCTTCAGTTCGTCATATTACAGTCCAGGCAGTGCTGTATTAATGTTGGCTGTTTCATGTCTTGTTTCTGTCACCTGCCTAGGGACTGCAGATGAAAAGTAGCTATTTTTACTAATTCTGGCAGATTTACATGGGTGCATTTTTTATACAGCAATGTTCACAAATATGCAATGTCCCCATTAAATAAACCAATAAAATAAATAAAGAATAGAATCTCCCAGGTGTGTGTCTGTGTAAGCCCCCTCCTCTTCACCTTGCTGACCCATGACTGCACACCGAGGCACAGCTCCAACCTTTTCATTAAGTTTGCGGACGACACAACTGTAGTGGGTTTGATCAGCAATGACGACGAGACCCACTACAGGAGTGAGGTGAGCCACCTGGCGACGTGGTGCAGGGACAATAATCTGTCCTTGAATGTGGATAAGACAAAGGAGATGGTGGTGGACTTCAGGAGAGTGCACACCCAGCCTGCTCCTCTGACTATTGATGGTGCTGCTGTGGAGAGGGTGAGCAGCACCAAGTTCCTGGGTGTGCACATCTCGGAGGACCTCTCCTGGCTATAAACACCAGCATCACTGGCCAGAAAGGCCAGGCACGCCTATACTTCCTCCGCAAAACTTAGGAGAGCCAGAGCCCCGGCCCCTAGCATGCACACGTTTTACAGAGGCACCATCAAGATGTCCTGACCAGCTGTATCCTGTGTGGTTCGGTGTCTGCACCGCATCCTGTAAAAAGACCCTCCAGCATATAGTGAGAGCACTGAGAAGATCATTGGAGCCCCTGTCCCCTCCCTTCAGACATCTATAACACCCGCCTCCCCGAAAAGCTGTCCACATCATAAAGGACCCCACCCACCCGTCTCACAGCCTCTTCAGCCTCCTGCCATCAGGGAGGAGACTGCCGAGCCTCAGGGCCAAGACCAGCAGACTGAAAGACAGCTTTTTCTCCACCGGGCTATCAGAATGCTGAACTCCCTCCCTGCTCTTCCCCCTCACACTCACACTCAGGACTCTAACCCCCCCCCAACCATCGCCACTTTAGTGCAAGTGATGCACATTGCACCTTGTTTGTTCTTTGTTACTCCTCTATTGCACTCTTTTATATTTACCTTCACACTCTCCTATGTTATTTGCACTTTCCGTGTTATTTGCACTTGATGTTTACTGCACTGTGGGGCCTCAGAGTCCAGTAATTTCAGCTCTCTCTGTATTCAATGTACATGGCAGAACTGACAATAAAGATGACTTTGACTGTGTATTGGATGTAGATCACCTGTACAAACAGCCTCTCCTATTAGTGCCTGTTGTGTATTGCGGCTCCCTGTTAAATGTGACTGTCAATGTTTTTTGAATGTGTTTCAGTATCTTAGAGTGTATGGGGTTAATGCGACACTTACCTCTGTGATCTCCACAGTAGTTCTGATCTCCTCATGGCAGCTCAGCTCGATGTCTGGAGTTACTACAAAACCAGAAAAATACTCAATGACATTCACACAGAAAATGATTTTCATTTATCCACAAATATCACTGACATTTACGTTGATAATCCTCATAGTATATAGCCTAAGTCATATTTTGCCCAAACTGTGGTATGTGTGTAACTTTCCTCTCCTAACACTGCTTCATTTTGCACCATGGCTTTGTCCTGAACAAACAGACCTTAGGTAATTATGCTACCAGACTAACCTTATTTACACATTAACAGACATATCTTTTTTCTTTCTTTTTGAGAGCTGATCTCAAGAAATCATGCTGGTTGTCATGCCAGTTCTTATGGCATTTGGTGTGCTATACCTATGCATTTTCAACCTTTCACATGTTATTGAACGCCATTTGATCATGTGTCAATTAACACCAAGATCTCCGGTTCACTGAACCCTGACCCTAACCCTACCCCTGACCTGGGACAGCAGGGTTAACCCGCTGTTCGCAGAGAAGCTGGTAACAACTGGTTGACCTTCTGGGATTCTTTGAGTCCCTGGGGGCACAAGTAGGGAGGTGCACTCACGACGAGGCAGGTAACCCCAGGGGCAGCGGTTTCCACCAGAGTGGAGCATCTTTTCTGCACTTTCCTTTTGTTTAATGTTTTATTCTGCTACTGCCCTATGGAATTTTATGTGTTTTTATGCCTTGCAAAGCACTTTGAATTGCCTTGTGTGTGAATGGTGCTATACAAATACATTTGCCTTGCCTAACCCTAACCTCTAACCCGTTTTCAACCTTGGGGTCAGGACCACATGGGGTCACCTGGAATTCAATGGGGTCGCCTGAAATTTCTTACTTACATGATACTCCATTTTAAAAATGCAAACCTCTGTTGGTAGGAGGATTATTTCTGAGGTGAAGAGTATATAATACACATTTGTTATCATTCTAAGACCAATTTTTCAAAAACTCAATAAACTGGTGTAAAGAATTAACTTTGACATTGTTGGATGGTCCACACCCAAAAGAATAACCTCAGACAAAGATTCCCCTACTTGAACCACTGTCTCTTCATGTCATTGAATGTGTTCTTTAATGGCATCAGTCAAATATCATCAGGAACATGTTAAAGCCACAGGGCTGGACTCACCACTGGCATCCATATGGGAGTTGGTGTCAGGCTCCTCCATCTCTTCAGTTACATAACTCTAAAGATTAAAACATCTTGTCTGAACAGTGAATGCACAGTGTCAGTGTAGATGTGTGAGGACATGCTCAGTTCTGACTTTAGGCCTTTCTCAACTCAAGGATGGTTCCATGGTAGTAACTTCAACCCGTCTGAGTGGAACAGTGTAAGAGCATCAGGTCAGTGGATCAGCTCCACATCCACACACAACACTAAGATTTAACTGAAAACTAAGACACAGATTTACAGCATCATGATAAAGATGATGCAGCGTTTTTAGGCATTCTACTGCAACATGAAACAAACTTCATTTAAATGTATCCCAAAGGTCGATACTTTTAGGTCCAACAAAAAATTCACTTGTCATGTGTCTGTGTTTTAACTCTTCATTGATTTTTATTTCACTGAATTCAGGACTGTTCTTTCTACTAATCATTTTAAACATTCTTTAATATATTACTTGTTCTGTTTGATCATTTATGTCCATTCTTTTCTCAATAATTCTGGTCTTTTTATGGTTGTATTTTCCTCTGGATATTCCAGTTGTGTAGAGGCACATTAAACTGCCTTGAACTGTAAGAATAAAATAAAAGTCTTGCCTTGTCTAATAAGATCGCCTGATAATTACATTTAAATGCATTTTACATGACCAGCTCTTTGAGGATTTATTCACTGTTGGCATCAGCAAAATCCGATGACGTAGCTTTATATAAAGAACTCTTGAAGGATCCTTGTTTGTGTTTGAGAAAGGGCCTTTGTGTACTGTTAGTGTGCTGACCTGTGACAGGACGCCCTCCTCCATCTTCAGAAACCACCTCTTCATCTCATGGATGCTCTCCTCCACCTGGGCACATGATGGTGATCAAACAGATGCTAAAAGTGCAGACTTTCATATATGGTGATGATTAAGAAGCAGAGGCCAACAGGCAGCAAGATGACAGCAACTTTGAAAATGTGAGTTTCCTATTTAGATCATTCATTTTAGGGAGAGTTCAAATGAGTAACCCAGTGTTTCAGACGTGTAGAAGTGGGTTCACTGCTAATTGGACAATTATTTAAGACCCAAAATACGCTTGAACCTATTGAATGTGGAATGACTGTGACAGTTGTACGTGGAGGAGGCACTGCTGAGAACAGACAGCAGGTGGAGGAGGAGAGTTGTGTTTATTATTCATTTATGTGGAATGTATTAAGATGTTACTGGTGCAGGCTAGGGATGCACTGATACCACTTTTTTCCAGACCGAGTATAAGTAAAAGTACTTACATTTGAGTACTTGCCGATACCGAGTACTGATACTAGTCCTTAATAATCCCATTCCAGTTGTTAGTTCCTTTTGTAAATGTGCTTTATTGTCGTTGTCATGAGTCTGACTGGAACAAGGTGCTGCAACTGACATTTAATGTGTTGGAATGAGCGTTTCTGAATTAATCCACCAGGGGGCGCCACTCTTAATTAACCATACTGGACAAATACCACGAAGAAGAGTTAAGTTTTTTGAGAAGAAGAAAGTCAGTATAACAAACATGGAGACGACAGAGGCAACACTAATGTGATACTAATATTGCAGCGTTTTCTCTGGTAAGGTTTAAAAGCTTAGCTTCAGGAGGTAGAGAAAAGAGAAATGAGCGATAAATTTGGTTTTCATTTCCGCTGGCGGCGGTCCGCATCGCTCCGAACCTTCATAGTATTATCAGTAGGATGGAAACCGGCCCAGCCCTGGGTGGTTGTCCTAAATGCGTCGGTAGTTTTTCTCTAACTCACACAGTGGCTCTTTGAACAGATCCTCTACCTCCACAGTTCCCGCTGGTATTCTCCGTCTGGGTACTCATCCACCAGCACCTGGAAATGGACGGAATGTACAAAGAGGACGGACAGAACACTGCGTCCATATCCGTCTGTGTCTGTAACGTTACTTTCAGTCAGCGTTACTTTTATCACCGTCATTTATTAGTTAAATCTCCACACTCTTCACACTCCCCACACATTATTCCTCCTCCTCGAACCTGCTGCACTGAACTGTGAATGTCACACGTGTAGGTGGAATCAGAACAGTTGTATCGGATTACTTTTACAAGTACGAGTACAAGTACACACACTGAGTATCGGAGCTGATACCCGATACTGGTATCGGATCGGTGCATCCCTAGTGCAGGCAGTTTGAAAACACTTCACATCTGGACTTGTGTTGGTCCTGGTTCTGAGAGTCTATGTTAGAAAATTTCCCACAAAATTCAGCAAGAAGACAAGCAGGAGTTTAATAAAGTCTGACTTACACTTAGTCAAGATTTTGTACCCAAAAAAAAAAAAAAAAATGCATGAAATATTCACCTTAATAACATTCAAATTCAATGTTTTCTTCATGGTTCAGCTGCTGATACAGTGACCAATATTTCCTCCATCTTACTAACATTAAAGAACAACTCCCTCCCAAACATATAGAATAAGGGTTTCCATTTCTATTGGTCAGATCCGACCACAAAGTGTGTCGATTGTGGAAATCACATTTCTGTGTTATATTCACCTATAATCTTTACTTTCCATGTGTTTCCTTTGCATCACTGCCATGTCATTTTCTTTAATTACTTAATGTCTTCCCTCACTTGCATCCTTAAAAACTTACAGCATTTACTCTTCTATGTAAACACCCATCACAATTAAATAATCATGTTATTGTTCTCATATGAGCTAACCCATAGACCGTGGATAGAGCCACTGTAATGTGTTTCATGCATGAAGTTTTCAGTTTTGTCCCTCACCATGTTAACTTTCAGGTGCCAGACGTCACCAAACTGCACAATGGGCATAGCTTGGGCTGATGCTAAATGTAAACTTACTGACATGATCAAATGGTTAACTACTACAGTTGAGCTGTCACAAAAAATGTGTCATCCAACAAACACAAGCTATGAAGATATGATTATTTATCTGTTCTGTTCATCTTATAGTGTGATGAATGTAGCAGTAGCTTAAAGATGGACCAGAACATGTTTTAGAGGATCCAAACGAAACTTATAACACCAGACTAACTCCTGGGAAAAAAAATAGCATTAGCATTAGCTTCATTTTAGAGAGGAAATTCTTTCCACTTGAGCAGAAATGGTGACAGGTGTGTCCACTGTATCTGTGCTTCATTTCAGTAGTTTTTCGTTTTACGTTGCACTTTTACCCCCTGCAGTTTTATGTAACTATCTGTGGTTTTTACTTCTTATATTAAAATATGCCCATTACTTTACATCTAAAAGTAACAAGAACAAAATGGCACAAAAGAATGTAAAAAGAATGAGAAAAAAAATGCAACAAAATGAAACTGGTGTAAAAGATGAAAAATGACAGTAACACTGCAAAAGCAGAAACTAGGTGAAAACCAAAGAAAAATGAAACTAAATGAAATGAAAAGGACATAAACAGATGCAACGAAGTGAAAATAACTCAAAAGACCAAATGAAATTAAAATTAAATGAAAGGTGCAAGTGACAACTTTTGATGTTAATATTTAGAGTCAGTTCCAAAGGAACACCATCTACTGGAGCACAGACTGGTCAGACTTCTGCCACCGCTGAATGTCACATCAATCACTAGGACAATCCAATGTTTCTCGCCACATGCAGCTCTAACTGTAATTTGTACGACGAATTCCCAAAATGTCTTTATGTGTCCCTCACCTCTTCCAGTCTATGTCTCTCGGTGGCCATGTCCAACTTCAGAGCGTGGAAAGGGGCGACCACCTCACCCACGGCCAGTTTCACCGGCTCCCTCCCAAACTCTATGGTGTCGCCATCAGCGTTCTTGAAGCCCGGTGGTTGGTAGTCCTGTGGAGTCACTGAGCCAAAGCAAACAAATGGAAAATAAAACTAATCTTTTCAAACATATTCTTTAATTACATTGCATTTAATAATCTAGAAAATGCACCTATGTCTGCAGAGCTCAGGACTGCTTTTCTAATTGACTTTCATTCTGTTTTTAATAGATCTTGTTAAGGACAATTTGTTTACCCTACTGACTGTCTGAATAATAAAACTATAATTACAAGTATCTTAATAATATGCTTCCGTCAGTTTGCCCCAGGGCAGCTGTGGATACAGATGTAGTTTACCACCACCACAGAGTGAATATGTGACTGAATGAAAAATGGATCCACTGTACACACTTTGAGTATGCGTTCATAGAAAAGCACTATAGAAATCGAATCCATTATTATTATTATTATCATTATTATTATTATTATTATTATTATTATTATTAAATAATGTGATACTTGTGATGCTAATGTCCATTTCACCCAGCCCTACATAATCCTAGAAAACTTTGATTATATTTTAGAATATTGTACTTCTTTTTCCATGTGGATGCAGTACACGCTCTAACAAATGATATATACTTCAGTAATAGAGGTGAAAATGACAGAACGGTATGTGTGTGTTTTTAGTGTTTTAATGCGTGTCACCATCATTGTAATAAGCCAGCTTCATGTTGAGACAGACGTTATCTGGCAGAGGGCCGAGGTTCTGCATCAGAGTGTAAAGCTTCCTCACCAGCAGGACGCTGGCCCTCTTAGTGTCACCGTATGACATTGTTGACACCATGTTGTTGTTGCTGATAAGAGGAAGCAGAATGAAAAATAAATGTGGTGAGTCCAGTGGATCTGGCTCCATTTTACTTTGTGTGACTGAATTATACCTTTCAAATTCCATCTGTGCTCCGTTTGTTGTGTACTGGATCCTAAACTGGTAAAACTCTGTCACTTTCTGAAACATGGATACTGTATGAGACACGTCTATTACTGAATATCAAGAACTCATTTTTGAACAGTAGCTTATCTTTGTAGAATATTTACGAGCAGAAGTACCTGGGGGTTCTCTGGATCGGTGTAGATCTGTGAGGACACACAAATTCAGCAACAACACATTCTACACTTCTTAAGGGCTTTAAGAGGAAACTGTGACATAGCCTTAAACCTCCTCCAAACCACTGCCAATCGTACTGAAGTGAGCACAAAATGTGATTATATTACAAGTATTCAAAAAGACTGGAAGCCCAATAAAATACTCACTGACAAAATCATGGTCCGGAGCTGGTACGATGAAAAACAAAGGAAAAAATGAAAGAGAAGACTTACTGTTATTATTTGTGAAATTGGATTGATATTGACTAAAGCTGACGTACTTATGACACGTGTTGTGGATGGCAGAAAAGGTCACATGACTTACATATTTCTTCTGGATGGCATCAAAGCATCCCTGCATCCTAAGAGATTAAAAATGACAGTAAAATACTCCTCCTTCCTTTATGAACCACCTCTGCTCTTTCTTCTCTTTCCTTTTCAACAGCTTAGTGATACCTGTCCACAGATGCAGTGTGTAAGATTAGCGAGCATCTGCAGCAGCTTTATGGGCTGGACTGAACAATGACCTGCTGCCTCTGTACATATGTGAACTAGAGGCCGACCGATTAATCGGCTGGCCGATTATAGCATATCACCAATTAATCAACATCGGCCAATATGTAGCCGATATATTAACTTTTTTTTGCTGCGCGGAGATTCTGTCGCTCGCTGCTCCTGTGTGTGTGAGTGTGTGTGTGTGTGTGTGTGTGTGTGAGTGTGTGCTGGCCGGAGAATAAGAGGAACTTTAAAACGAGTTAGTTTCACTTTCACTCCTGCTCGGACAATGACGCTATCACCCCCCCGCACACACACAATCACATTATCACCCCCCCGCTTTTTGACAAGGATGGACCGCTATGCGCCCCCCCCCCGAAAATCACGGACCTTGTCTTCCCCCGCACACACACCCATGTCCATGCACTTCCTGTCTACCTCACAGTTTCATTCTGCCAGCAGGCCTGGGTGTTATTAGTATAGGGGAGACTGGGGACAACTCGGGTAAGTTGTAACTCTTGCAATTGCTCCAATCAGAAACAACTTAGGACTCACCTAATTCACTCTGCACATGCTCAGTTTAGTCCTTAGTCCACTTAAGAAGTTGTAGTGCCGTGAGGCAGACACATCAAAATTTGTGAGTGAAAACATAATTTTGTGGTAGTAATATTTTTTGCTCTAATTATTTTTGTGATTGCATAGTTTGCATTTGAAAGTTGTGTAAATTATATTTGTGAGATAAACAAAGATTTATGCAACTGTTTATCCAGCTGTCCACAATTATCTAATATAAAATTATTATATCCTGTGTAGATCAGTGTTCTTATTTCATATATCGGCCAATATATCGGTTATCGGCCAACATCGGATATCGGCCAATATATTGGATATCGGCTTTTTTTAGCCCCCAATATCAGTATCGGCATTGGCCCCAAAAATCCCATATCGGTCGGGCTCTAATGTGAACCACTCATTTTATGGAAACAAAATCAAATAACTGTCATGTTTGTACAATAATACATTCATGAAAACATCATTATGAATATTATATTTCCTTCACTTACTATATATTCATTTACTTAAAGTCCCAGTGTATAGAATTTAGGATTGTCTAATGCTGAAAGAAAATATCAAGTACTGTTCTGTATTTGTAATTTATGCACAGGAAAAATTTGGCCACCCCTTGAAAAATAGCACAATTAGGTGATTTTTAATTGAAAACACGTCTCTGTAGAATATGAAAAAACATAATGTGCGCGCACTTGAAAACCCTCGGTCTGACTTATCAGGCGCACTACTGCCCCCAGTGGCCTGATTTATCAGTGCATGACAAAGTTTTTGAGCAGACGAATGGATGACCAACTGATGACAATACCCTGTGGCCAGTGTGGCCGAGGGTAACAATATTACCAGCAAACATTAATGCATAGTTACTTCTTATTTCAGAAACTAGACAGACATGAAATAAATGAATACACATTTGTGGCATGTGCAAAAATTACTGCTCCCAAGTCTTTTTCTCCACTTTTTATGAGCTCAGATCTTGATCAGATGTTTAGGCACGTGAACAGTTGTCATTAGGAAGTGTCAGCTGGTGCCAGTTTCAAAGCTTTTAAATACTCACTCAGCAATCATGGGCTCCTCTGAGCAACTGAGGAAAACTAAAAATGAACATTTATGCCCACGAAGCAGACAGAGGCTGGAAGAAGAGAGCGAAGCTTTTTCAGCTTTAAGTTTGATACTGAAAAAATGGCAGCTAAGGGGAACAGTGGAGGTCAAGATCATATCTGACTCTTCATAAGACCTGCATGTAAGATGGTCGGAATGGCAAATCAAAACCCCCATTTGAAAACACAAAACCTGCAGGAAGATTTAGCACATTCAGGAGCAATGGTGCACCGTTCTACTGGGCAAGAGTACTCACTTGCTTCCTCAGTTTTTACAGTTTTGCCGTCATTATTGCAGGCCTGAAGTCATTATTCCATTTTATTTCCAGAATATTTGCAAAACAGGGTAAGTGTGGATTTTTTTTTTTTTTCAATTACATAATTTTAGGTTGGAAATAAAGATAACTAAAGTCATTATTCCATTTTATTTCCAGAATATTTGCAAAACAGGGTAAGTGTGGATTTTTTTTTTTTTTTCAATTACATAATTTTAGGTTGGAAATAAAGATAACTAAAAACTCCCAATCTTTTTCTTTGTTGTCCTAAATGCCTAATTCCTAAATTTCCTAACTGCACCAAAATGTTACATTATTCTATAAACTGACACATCCTGGATACTTTAAACAACTACTGCACTAAACCTACCGAATGCTTTTAGTCATGTTGATGTTGGCTAATTTAGGCCACCTGCATGCATAGATTAACATTTTTTCATCTCCAGCCGTACACTATATAATTTTCATTTATGTATTTACTTTCTTGATAAAAATGGTCCTTATCATTCTTAGGATTACATGATGAATTCCATTTTCTTGTGAAATACCATCACATGTAACCCACACTTATTCCCAGACTAATGTGGCTACATTTCTCTTCCCATTTTAAGTTTAACCTTCGTATTATTAATGCATCTGTTGAAGGAACCTAAAATGAATTTATTATTCAAGGTTGCAATACAGCAATGCTCAAAATAAATGCAAACAAGGTTACGTAATAGGTTTTACTGTGACATTAGTGTCACAGTTTAAACTTATCGCTTTAAAGCCCAACTGATCACATACTGATGCTTCGACTGTTGTGTTTTATAGAACACCCCTACACCATGTTTGACATGTGAGCTTGCCGGAATGATGACTAGACAATGCCACGGTTAAAGTTTGGTTAAGTTTAGGCATGAAAACACCTTAGCTGGGGTAAGTCTGAAGTAAGAAAAACAAAGGCCCTGTTCAGATGGCAAATGTAATCATATGTGGACAACTCCAATGCAAGATCTGAACCTGTGAAGAAAAAGGACAGGACTGCTGTTGTCCTTACAGCACTGGGCCCATGTTGTCATTCTCTGACATTTAAGGCTTACATTGACGTCTTTCTGGTTCCCTATGCGCTGAAATTGATGCTACAAATTTACCCTGGTTGCTGGAAAGAGCTTCTGACTAAGTGGCAGAATGTGATGACCTATCGGTGAGAACGTAGTGTTGAAGGATCAAACCATATGAGTGAGTTAGATTATAAGACGGACCATCCGTGTCCCATCTGTCATGGTAATCTTTTCTTTTACCGCCACAGACAATTGTGAGACGCCATTATCTCTTTGACTCTCTAAAACAGGGGTGTCAAACTCATTTTAGTTCAGGGGCCACATACAGCCTAATATGATAAACAGTGGGCCGGACCAGTAAAATAATATAAATAATAGGATAAGAACTTTTGAGTGAAAAAAGTAAAATTCTGTAATGAAAATGTTTAAATTTACGAACTGTACTTGAACATAACATGAACAAATATGAACAACTTGAAAATTCTTAAGTAAAATAAGTGCAATGTTACAATATTACGCCTCAGTGTATCATTTATACATGTGCATTACAACGTATAGATCAGAGTTTATCTACAAATGCACAAAACATTTAATAACAGGGATAATGTTTTTAAAATTCCTCATATGTCTATTAAGACATTCAGGTTATTCATTTTTTGTAAAAGGCTAGTCTGTAAATGTAAAAATTTTTGTGAAATGTAACTTTTTTTTTACACTAAAACAAAGAGGAAAATTCGCAGTTTTCATTATTTATAGGTTATTATGATAGTATTTTACTGGTCTGATCCACTTTAGGTTGAATTGACCTAAAATGATTCTAACAGCTTTGATCGTTAATATCTTCAGTGTAATTTTTGTGTTTCACAAATTCAACCCACGGGCCAGACTGACGCCTTTGGCGGGCCGGATTTGGCCCCCGGGCCGCATGTTTGACACCTGTGCTCTAAAAAGATGGTCCAGCGTATCCTACAGTAAGAACCGAGTCTCCTTTACTTAGCATATAGAAAATTAGACCAGCTCTTATCATGGCTGGAAATCAGATACTTTGGGATCATTCTTTTCTTTCAGTCCTTCCTATTAAAAACATAAGACTCAAATGTAACACTGTTCTAGTCCAGCATGAGTCATATTTCATATTACATCCTACACTGAACCAAAGGGTATTTAACAATTCACTTATGCAAAGGCTGTGCTCTAGAGGGATTCAATTGGTATTGAGTTGTTGCCTACCACTGAACAATCTCAGTAGCGCCAGGACAGCTGTGCTCCTCTCTTAGAATCATCACTTTCTGATCTGTGGAAATCAAACAGTGAGATACGGGTAAGCGAATTCTGCAAATGGCACACATTATCTTAGCTCATTTTTGTTTATGAACCCTGGTTTGTTTGATGACATGAGCATAGAAGAGTATGGTCAAACCTTCAACATGTTTGGTCCCGTAGGCTTTCTTTGGAAACAGCCCCCTCAGGTACGTTATGCCAGAAACTGCAATAGCCAGAAGCTTCTTTATAACAGTGAGAGACTGCTGCTCACCCACCACCTGATTAGGCAACAGCTGAGTGTCCTGTAGAAGTGGAACATATGTATCACAGACTTATCACAGCTTATTCACCACAACAAACAGGAGCATATGTGGCTAAAAGCACAACACGCCTGTGATTACTAACCAGCCTCTTGATGTTGTAATTTTTATTTATTTATTTTTTTACAATTTTTATTTCTCATTTGTATCAGCACACTACAATCTCCTCAAGTTGAGGAGCAGGAAAAGAGCAAAAGAACAGAAAAACAAACAAGTGAAAAGAACAGCCTGTGTTGGTGTCAGAATATTCAAGGTTCCTTAATAGTTACATTTGTCTCTGAATGTCATCCATTTTCCCCAGTTTTTCATAGAGATTTTCTTTTAACTTCAGTTTATATGTAAGATGTGATGTTGTAATTTTTAAGGAAATTTGACTCTGTTTATGAATTTGTCACATGTTGATATGTTGCATTTTAGAATGTGCTGCTGTGTTACGTATTATCTCTCTTATGTCATGTACTGGTATCTTTTAATGTGTCCTCTCCTGCCCAGGGACCACAGACGCAAATGAGCTTATAGCTAACTGTGACTCAACAGAAGAGTTGTGCATGGGCCCCTGTTAAATACAGTAATAAACTAAACTAAAAGTAGATGAGCGAGGCTGTGACTTACTGCATAACATACATCAGACAAGTTTTACTGGTAATGTGGTAACTGTTCCTGCTATTACCTTCAGAGGATGAGAAAATGGCAATGACAAAGAAACAAAGTTAATATGGTTTGGAATTTTATTGGTTTTCGTTTATTGAGTGTTTTAGGTTTCGTTTACAAGTGGATAACTAGTTTTTGTGTACTTTTAATTAAATGAATTAATGTTTTACAGGCACAATTTTTACAATAAAAGAAAAAGTTACTTATATAGCATCAAAAATGCATATTATTAAAGAAAGCAGTGATGTGAACTAACACATTTCGATTTTTTTGCTGACCACAACATATTTTATGTTTTGTCTGGTCACCTTCCTTTCATTTGTGAATATACATCATCCCTCATATTAACAGTGGCAATACATTTAAGAAAAAGTTGGAAATGGGGAAATTTGGGCTTGAAATGGGTTCAGGTAATGAGATAACAATGTGATTTGATGTGACTGTAATTATGATTTGGCCCAAAAGCAGCATCCACGAAAGGTCCAGCACTTTTGGAACAAATATGGGACAGAGTATGTCAACAAATGTGAGAAAATTATTCAAATGTTAAAAAAACAGTGATCCCCGAAAATAGCAAGACATTTGGACATTTCATCCTTCATAATGCACCATGCAAATGAAACATTGATGGAATTGGTATGTACTGAAGTTCCCCCTGGGGTCCAATAAAGATGAACTGTATTCTAATCTATATTTATGTGTGTAAAAGGCTTAAAGCCGGGACACCATGATCTGTGACATCTCAGACATTAAAGAGCATCCATTCATCTAGAGCTCCACCACATGGGCTCAGGATGGCTGTGGTAAACCTCTATAAAGCCCCACAATACATAGTTAGAGCCAATACTTAGTTAGAAATACCACAAATGTCAGTATTTCTGTCTTTTGTAAAAAGCATGTGATGTCCAGTTGTTTGAGAAAAGTCCTGGAACACTGAGGTTTGGACACATTCAACATAAGGCTTACTGTTGGCACAGTAAAGTCTGAAATGACATTTGTGGATGTAAGTATGTGTTGTAGCCTGTATAAGTTTTCATTTGTCCAGGTCATCATTCATCTTTAGTTGGACAAATGAGAACTTAAAACAGGCATCTTGCCAAAGTTTCTGGGATGGACACCCTGTGACTGTAAAGGGAGCACAAACACACATCCAGGAAGCTGGCAGACTTACATACACCATCAAATACACAAAACAATACTTTTTAAAATTATTATTATAATTAAGTAGAGGGAAACAACATATTTATCTGTCATTGTTTCAATATTTTTTCACCATTACAAAATAATAAGTTTAGCTAGCTACATACCTGGGCTGGCCTCACTTTTTGTAAACACTCCATTGTTTCTGGTGAAAAGGGAGCAAAAAAAGAAAAGATTGGGTATGATAGTAGAAGTATAACTATCTTAAATCATTTACACACTTTGCAACCGAGCCTGTGGGTAATTATATCATACTTACACACACAATAAAGGATATTTTACCGACACAAACTACAGCTAAAGCTACAAACGCTAATTATTTTTTGCTAACCGCTAACTGTTCCCGCTAATTGTTTGATTGACAGGCATCGGCCTTTGACATGAAATCAATCATGGGTCAGGAAGTTTCTCGGTGCTGTTATTGAAAGAAATTATGACAGCCAAAGCACTGCTTTAGTGTCTTATTTGACTACCTGTCTGTTTAACAAGGTATAACGCTATGTAATAAAAAAGGCAAGTTGCTTGGACTTATATTTTTTTTGTAGTTCAACTGATTTGTATTGGTAAAGCGCCCGCCCCTCAACTCTCCTTTTGGTAAAATGATTGGGTGACAGGGTGTCAATCAGAGAAGGCCGGGCTGTTGATAATATCCCATTGGGTCAAAATGAGCCTATCTTACTCTACTATTGGTTATTATATATGCCAATCTCCTCCCGGCGGTGATGTCACAGTCCATTACGCCATTTTTGTTGGGGAGCAGTCGTGCTCAGAAAAGGAGGATTAGATTCAGTACAGGTACATCAAACGGTACTTCGTACATTTGTTTCATTGGGCTGTCTGGGAAAAGGGACACTTGCCAGTCCTCCATACATAAATAATGTCGTCAGAAAACCTGGACTTGGACACGCAGGTGGACTACGAAGACGAAAAACAGGTGGGTTTCTGACTGCTGTCTTAGTGTTGTTGGCTAACCACCGAGCATGCTAGCAAAAGGTGACTAAAATGTACTAGCATGAGTGAAGCGTTACAGAATGCTCGGCAGTGCAGTAAGGCAGTGAGCGCACCTCACAAACAGTCTACGCTAGATTGATAACTGTAAGTGCGGTTTTATAGCGGACGTTTTTTCCACCTTAGCTCCAGCTCTGTGTGTATACACAGCATCTTGGCAGTGTGTCACTTGTTTTGTCCCTTGCCTTATGTCATTGGCTGGCGAGTCTACAGAAGCTCGGGCCTCATTGGTCTGTCCGGGCGGTCTCTGAACGTATCGTGTTGGGCTTACAGTAGTTAAATAAATAGGTAATTTCATGATGTCCTTCAGCACTTAAAATAATGCAAATAAAACAATTTTCTCTCTAAATACAAGACGTACGATTGTTGGTCCTGACAGAGACCGAAGATTCCGCATTCAAATCCAATGTGATTTTATTTATATGGTGTCACATCATAACAAAAGTTATCAGATGACCCTTTCCATTTAGAGCTGGTCTAAACCAGACTCTTAAGTCAATTCACAGACACCAACAGAATCCTCCAGGAGTTAAACACTTGGTGACAGAGGAAGGAAAAACCACCTTTAACAGGTAGAAACCTGGAGCAGGCCCCGACTCTGGAGGATGGACCACTGACCTGAGCAGTTAAAGGGGGGGGGGGGGGGGACATGGATGTACAGCAAACCTAACTATAACTGTTAAAAACTAGAACTACCAATAACTAGTACAAATTCCCAGAACTGTTAATACTACTACACCAAATACAAGTTCTACCAGTGGAAACACTACTACTGCAGCTGTTAGTACCAATATTATAAACCTGTACCATCTGTGGAACTATATAATAAACACTATCACAACCAGGCTATATATATGGATAAATGAATAATGATGATGGAGGAAGAGAAGCAGGACCACAGCAACAGGTCCAGAGATGATCCAGGGAAAAACTGTGAGGACGTAAAGCACAGAGACTCCAGGGAAGAGTCAAGTATTTGGCATGTACTTCCTCAACAGCAGCAATGATAAATGACAGAAGTTAAAGATTTCACCCTGGAATAGCTTTTTAAGTAATAATCAGTAGTAATTCTTTAACATAAATTTTGAGATCAAGATCACTGAATATTGATCCAAGACTGGGATTTTTTTTTTTTTTTTTAATTAGTTTAAATGCATCTTTCTCGCTCCTTTTTCTGCTCCTTTGTCTTTTTGATATTTCTAAACATCTCGAGTCATTTGCCAGATTTTTGCCTCATATTTACATATAAGAATACTGATGTTTTTTTAAAATTATTTTTTAATCATGTGCATGACCCATATTTGTGCAATTCATCTTTCTGTGCATTGATAGAGAGATTTTAGATGTGATGTAAAAAGGGATATTTACTAGGTTTCGTTGTTCCAACAGAATATCCTGAATGTGATTAATCTCAGGAAGTTACTCAAAATTGGCCTACTAGTGTACATGTAAAGATAAGTATTAAGTGATTAGTGATCAGCGCTGAAATGCTACCTGGAAGAAAGTGTACTTTTATGAACTGCTCTTTTCAGTGTATAGAACTCAGTAAAGTATGCTACACTGTTGGTAGATGATAAACATACCCTACAATCAGGGCACTGTCTATGTACACTCTGCTCAGGTTTATGTTTTTGGTGGCAGATCTCTCAGTTCCTTTGCATCTGCCCCAAAGAATTTGTGTGTTATGACAAGAAGTTGCAGTTAACAACTCTTTTTTTGCTTATTCGTTTTTGGAAAAATAAGAACTTTGATGCAATCTGAGCTAAGTTTATAGAAACATAATACTTCTTGTCCAGACAAGTTTTTCTAAAGAGGGCATACTGAAGCATGTGTGGGACTCTGCAGTTTCCTTGCACCGGGGCCTAATATAGCAGCTCATAATTTTCTCCTTAAGGACTCAAGTAAATCAGCACACTTGTGCCACTTGTCCCCCTCCTCCTGAGGGAATCTGTTCATCGGCTTCTGTGTCCTGAGTCACATTTTATCCCTGTTCCTGCAACCTTTGCAGACTCAGTGCTCTATCTTGTCTGCATAGAGGAAGTAGGTCTGGGCTGCTTAGTACAGGTGTACGAGCAAAGAGTGTGTAGAAGGCCTTTGGAGTTTGTCCTTTTGTGTGCTTTTACACCCACTGTTTCCAGAGATGATTTGTAAGTGCAATAAAAACACTTTCTTTGTGCTGTGTTTCTGTACAGGGTGTGTCCATGTGACCCACTTTAACTGAGCTCTGTATCCTCACTGACAGAGACCTAATCAACAAGTACAGACCAGTTTGGTTAGTCTTAGTCAGTGACACCTGCACAAATGAATGAACCTCACACCTCAGGCTAGTCTAACTTCTGCCAGCTGTTTTAGTAATTGGAAAGCATTCTGAAGTTTTTGTCCCTTTAACCCTTGATTACAGTTTTCTGCAACACACATGCATATTATGCATAGACAACTCTAAGGTGGCCTCTAGGACAGAGTACCAACCTTCAGCAGCTCATCAGTCTCAGTCTATGCAGCATACATGACCATGACTTATGGTACATTATTATAGTGTTTGGAAAAGTACTCAAAGAAAGATAAGACAAATCTGCACATTGTTGCATTTCCAACTCTACAGTTTATTAGTTATAGATTAATAACAGTGAACTTTAATGGTTTTTAAAGTCAAGTAAAGGATTTTTTTTTTTTATTCTGTAAAACTGGTTTGAGTGGACAACCAAGTGAAGACCACAAACCAGTATTGTCGTCATCCTTGTTCAGTTTTGAAATTTTGCTCTTTTAATGGTTTTGAAGTGGCTCTTTCTCAAAATGGGTCTGTGTGCTTTGTGTAATGACATGAACGTCCTCTAACCTTTTAACTAAATGCATTCAGAACTTTGACACATAAGTGCCAGCATAGCATTTGTATTTGTTGGCTTGTTATTGAACTGCAGAGTCTGTTATGTGTTGTTTCAGTGTGACTGTAAACCAGTTTTACATGAACAGCTGTTTCAGTCCTACTTGGATTGACTAATGTCTAGAAAAAAGCTTCCTGTCCATATGAAGACGCGCTGGATGATGTATTAGTTGTGTATGTTTCTATTTGTGTGTGCTTGTCTCCGCAGGACTCCCAGGAGAAGAATGCTAACCCAGTGAAGGCAGAGGAGGCCAAGCTAAAGGCCAAGTACCCCAGTCTGGCTCAGAAACCTGGAGCCTCAGACTTGCTCATGAAAAGACTACAGAAAGGGGTGCGTGATGCCAGCTGGTCTCTTATGATACTCGTGTTTTGTATCAGCCGTCTTCACCCCACAACCCATGAATGTCATCCTAACCACACTGAGTGCTATATTAAGTTTGAATAGTTTAAATTATCACTGAAATCTCTGAGCTTTTTGTCGACTGTTATGTAATGGACCTATGTGATTTGGGGCCGCAACTAAACACCTTACAAATTAATAGGTTTCTGGCACTTAATTTAATGGCTGACAATTTGGACTGGACAATATATTGAATTATATTGTTTGTTTGCTTTCAATCAAAACTGAGATTCATGTTTTGACAAACGTGCATATGTTTGTTACAGTCATTGCTTAACTTAATTTTCTATTTCATTTTATTTAAAATTCTCTTATTTATTACAATGATTCGCTTTTACCCAGTCCCAATTGCTGTGTATTGTTTTTATTGTTGCACATATTAGGCCTACTTCTTCCTAGGGTGGCACAGTTATGCAGTGCTTAGCGCTTTCACCTCACTTACTGGCCAGTATGTGGAGTTTTTGGAGCATTTATCCCCATGTCTGAGTGGGTTGTCTCTGGGTAGCCTGGTTCCTTGCCCCTTAGTAGGTTAACTGGTCAGTCTAAGTCACCCGTAAATGTGAATGTGAGAGAGACAGGTGGTTTGTCTGTATATGTCAGCCCTGTGTTGAACTAGTGACATGACCAGTGTGTGCTGGGATAGGCTCCAGCATCCCTTCAACCCTCCTGAGGTTGAAAGGGTTTCTCACTAGTACAGTTTTGTATAATATTTTACCTTGATTTCATGTAGACAGTAAAATTTGTTTGAAGGTGCTGGAGACTTTTGTGACCAATTTTTCATCAAATCTGTTAAACCTCAGTCATATCCTCAGTATCATGAATCTGTAAGTCTTTCTGTCATTACTCACCTGAATCTCTTGCATTACAATGAACAATTTCGAAGTGCCATCCACCATAAACAGTCCATGTGTTTACAAACAAGCCGGGAGGTAACTCGGGCATCTTCTGAATTTTGTTGTGACGTGCATTGTAGGAAGTGAAGGCTCGTGCAGCCACCTTACAGCAGCAGCTGGAGCAGACACGATCAGAAATGGCAGGAACTCCCTTCCTTCTATGCATATTCCTCCAACCGTTTATGCGTTTGTTTCATCCATATTATACCATATGGCCAGTGGCAGCGCGAACCTCCGTTTCCCACAATGCATGTCGCGACAAAATTCCGAAGATGTCCAAGTGGCCTCCCGGGTCGGTTTGTAAACACATGGTTTGTTTATAGTGGATGGCACTTAGAAATTGTTCACTGTAATGAAAGAGATTCAGGTGAGTAATGACAGACAGACTTACAGATTTGTGACACTGAGGATATGACTGAGGTTTGACAGATTTGATGAAAAATTGGTCACAAAAGCCTCCAGCACCTTTAAAAACTTGAATCATCTGTAATACTGAAAGGGTTGGTGTTGAAGTTTTTGTTCATATTGCTTTATTCATAGGTAACTGACAGAGTAATGGTTGAATAATTGCTGCAATCATAATGCAGGCGTTTTCCTTGGTTTACGGGGGGCTTAGGTGCTGTGATGGTTTTTAGTCAAACAACAATTATGTATTTTTGCACAATCTCCTTAAATCTATTGTACATTATTAAAGTATTTAGGAAATTGCTCAAATAAAAATGAGACAAATCTGCACATTGTTGCATCTCCAAATTCACAAATACCAGACAACCACCACATCATAAAAGCAGAGTCTGTCTGTTCAAGTAGTTTCCAGTTCTGTAGCTTAGATGCTGCACAAATAATGATTGCATACAAGTCATATAATGGTTGGGAAAACTTTGTGTAATGGACTTTATTTACTGACAAATAACATGCCCTACAATACCTTCTGTATGTGTCTTATAATACATTTGTCCTCAAGAAGAAATCATATTTTAGATGCATTTTTTTTTTTCACTGTCTAGTGAAATAGATAAACATTGTTTAAAGTTTAATTTGGAAGTTGACCAGGGTTTATCACAGAAAGATGTTGCACTTTTCCTAATTTTGTTTTTCCCTAACTTTGAAAGAAAGACAAAAAATGATCCACCTCCACATACATGGTGCAAAGAACCTCCACCTCTGGAGACTCGCCAGTCTGGGAAATGTGGGACATCACCACTGAGTAGGTGTAGCCGAAGTAAAGTGAGAGAAAACCAAAAGGCAAAGGTCAACGTAATATAACCAGCAGAAGGCACATCACCACAGACGGGTAATATTAAGCAGGATTAGAGAATCTGAGAAAGGTTTACCCACACAATGCTACACAAAATGGATGAGTTGGAGACACCACTGACCACCCAGAGGGTCTGTCATGAGCTCACCCTCATGGGCTGTACTGAAAGCTGTGGATATGCCTGTGTTAACCAGGATTAGTGCAGACACACATGCACTCAGTGTTAAGGTGAAGGGAGGAGGACACTGTGTGTAAACAGCAGGTGGCGTAACCCTGGTCAAAGATCAGGAACAAATCTGCAGTCAGGACATTGAACAGTTGGACTCAGACTTTACTATTTACCAAAGGAGCTCTCATACATGAGTGTAGTTTACATTCAACCCAGAACAGTGGCATCTGTGTTATCCAGAAGACTGGTGACAAGATCCAAAACCACCACCCTGATGCATTTATTGTTAAAGGGGCTTAGCCACCAGGCCGGTGTTGGAGCCCAGGTCTGCTGGTGCACATAGTCTGTAAAACATCCTGTTGGTGCCAAACCAGTTTAGCTTTTGGATGTGGAGGATCTGGGATGATTGACAGTTGACCTCTTTAGTTTGTGTTTTAATTGAGAGACACCTAATGTAAAAAGTGTTGCTGTACAATTACATCCTGTCGTTTCTCTTTTTCCACAGCAAAAGTACTTTGACTCTGGCGACTACAACATGGCAAAGGCCAAGATGAAGAACAAACAGCTTCCTGTTGCCGGCCCGGACAAGAACCTTGTGACCGGAGACCACATTCCCACACCGCAGGACCTGCCTCCCAGGAAGCCCTCCTTGGTGACCAGCAAGTTAGCCGGCTAGCCTTTATCATCCCAGAAGCACCGTGATCCCTGGGGCTCCTATCAAATGTACACCCACCCCCTCCTTTTCCTCAGCACTGTCCCTCCGTATGTCCCACCTCTACCCTTTTCTCACTCATCCCTTTTTAACCCCAGACGCCACTGGCTTTAACATATCGGGCAGAGTTGTATAAGTTCAAACTCCATTTTCCTGTCTGTGGGGGGAGGGGTGGGGTGGGTGGATGGATGGATGGATGGATGAGTGGGTGGATGGATGGATGAATGTATGAATGGGTGGGTGGACGGAGCCTTCTCACCATGCACAGCTCTGCCCCTCTGCACACTCCGCTCTAATGCCTCCCTTATGTCTTGGTTTTTGGTGTTATCCAAGATGCATCACTAGGTGTGTGTCATCAGGCAGGGGTTGGATGGGATGAGTTAATGCACTTTGTATTCTGTGTAGTATGTTTTCTTTTGTTATCTTTCACATCCTAAATGACACCAAAATAATGTGTGCAGGAGTTAGGAACCATGATTATGTCATGTTTTTGGATCTTTCTGTTCCCTGTCTCTGCTGGTGGCTGGCTTTAGTGGGAGGAGGGGACTAAAAGATGAGGTAGTAGGTTTGGGAATATTTGCTTGTGTACCAAATGTGTAAGGGATAGATGTCCAGCCTCAGTTAGCCTATAGAGGGAAAAGGAGGAGAGTGAACAGAGGCTTCCTTTCACTTAGGGCTGGGCAATCTGGATGAAAGTTCAGATGACAGACTGTCTGAACGAGTCTGATGACAGGTGGAATCAGTCTGTGGTCACAGTCACAATTGTGTTGAACATTTTAGAAAAGGTAGATAGGTAGTTCTAATCAAACCGTCTTCTCTATTTTCCCATGGTTTCCAGAGGCCCAAGGCTGTATGTAATGGCCTTTTGCTGTTTATTGGTCAAAAACTATTTTGCGCAATTTAGGATTGACATTCTTGCAAAACTTTCACAATATCTATAATCCTGAAAAAATCAGCTCCCAGTTGAGGTAAACCCGAGTCCACGTTACCGTGACTACATCTGTGAGACGGCAGTGTTTCCATTAATTTATAGGACTGTGGCCGTATTTGTCCAGACAGACTTTTATACTAAACCAACAGTGTTTTTACACTGGAGTTGTGTTTGTGAGGTTCTGGTCCAGTTCTGAAATCAGACAGAGTTACTTTGATTATTTATTGTCTGAAGTCATCTGTAATTATGTCTTTTCAGGTTAAAATGGCTAAAACCGGACAGCGTTAGTGCAGACAGAAGCTAAAGCGAGACAGAGGTAGATCTCATGACAAATTAAATTGGTACTGAATGTTGCATTAATTTTAGCGTAACATTGATTGGTTAATCATATATTTGACCTCCTACAGCAGGGGTGCCAAACATACGGCCCATGGGCCAAAACTGGGCCACCAAATGGTCCAGTCCGGCCCGTTGGATGAATTTGTGAGAAGCAAAAATTACACTGATTATATTAACAATCAAGGATGTTCAAATCATTTTAGTTCAGATTCCACATACAGACCAATACAATCTAAAGTGGACTGAGCCACTAAAATATGATCATGGTTACCTACAAACAATAACGTCATTTTTTTTCTCTTTGTTTTAGTGTAAAAAAAAGTAAAATTACATGAAAATGTTTACATTTACAAATTATCCTTTTACAATAAATGTGAATAACTTGAACAAATATGAACAACCTGAAATGTCTTTAGAGAAGTGTAACTGTACCAATATTCTGCCTGTTTTTAAATGTGTGTTTGTAGATCCACTGTGATCTCTACATTGTAATGTACATGTGTAAAAGATAATCTGAATATTGTTAAAATTGCACTTATTTTTCTTGAGAAATTTCAGGTAGGTCATGCTTGCTCATGTTTACTTTTTTTAAAGGATAGTTTGTAGATGTAAACATTTTCATAATATAATTTTACTTTTTTCACTCTATAACAGAGAAAACTACTCGATGTTATTGTATTATTATTGTACTGGTGCAGCCCACTTTGGATCATATTGGTCTGAATGTGGCCCCTGTCCTACAGGTCTGAAAACACCTATGAGCAAACTGCTCCACACCCTGGAAATAAAGTCCACATAATTGAACTTACAATATGCATAAAGGCAGCGATGCAGTTTTTGTCTAATGAAGCCAAAAAACGTAAGGCCCACTGCAGCTTTGCACTCCCTGAGGCCGTCGGACTGCCAGGCCGCCCAGCCCGATGGTCATGTGGTTTTACCCTTGAATTAAACCTGAGGTCAGCTGCTGCTGCTTCACCACACAACACTTTAAAAGTCATGTGGCTTTAATTCTCTGGTCCCTTTCCTCCTGTTCTCTCTTTAAAAACACTGCATGATTGTAACAAAACAGAAACTTCAAATGTGTTCTGGTGGGGGGTGGGGGTGGCATCTGTTAGAAAGCATCAAAAGAGACAGGTAACCTGAAATGCTACATTTTTCTTGCCTTCTTTGACTTTTTGCTCTCCTGACAATCCATGCACATGCGCTCAAGGTTGGCAAGAGTCATCTCAGTGTATGACTGTATTATTTTTCAATTCCACAAGTCCTGCCAGCCTCTGAGCTCAGTTTTAGTTTGGTTGCTACTGAGCTGCATCAAGAAATGTTTACTCTGAGCCTTGAAAGACCTGTGGGGGAGCTTGACACACCCTGCAATAGACTTTATGTTTAGTGTAAATAAGAGTCAAACAACCTGGAAATGTGCAATAAACACTGAGGACTAGACAAGCTAGTGTGATCTACAGGAAACCATAGGGCTAAATCAACTCAACATGGGATCTGTCACATGCACATTCAAATAGTTTATATGAGTTCAGTTCAGATACTATGGTTCCACGTTGTTCCCTTTAATGTGACCACAGCAGCAGCCCAATCCAGTGGAGATGTGAACACTTAGAGGATGTTTGAACTCCTGTCTCACCACCTCCTTCAGATGTTACATTTCTGCCAATATGTTGAAATAGCTGTGATCACCAATCACAAAGATTAGATTAAAATATAAACATAACCATAGTCTGGACATTCAGTCATCAAATACGTTTTTTTTTTTTTTTTTGCGTGTATGACCAAGAAATAATGATTCTAGCAGTTTGGTGTGTCTACCACCAATGTTTGTAAGACAGATATATATGATTATTGGACACATGGGGTCCCTGGACAGTTTGCACTTTTTTGGATAACTCATTGTAAACACTTCCTTTGGATAGAGAATCCCACCTGTTATCTTCGCTGTGTTCTACACATGTTCATCCATGTGCTTTTTTTCCCCAAAGTGAAACACTGAACACACTGATCTCAGGGTTGTCAAAGGGGTAAACAGCAAAGCAACCTGATAAGCACAGGGTCCAACCCAGGTCCCAACACTCTCACCGTGGGCTCAAAGTGGAAAACCACATGCTTGCAGGGTGTGCCATCCCCCAACGCTTGGCAAAGAGGTTGACTAAAAGCCGGTGAGGGCAGGGTGGAAGCATGAGTCTGAGTCCACCTGCTCATGTGGTTCAACGTCTGAGAGGTCGGTGGTGTGACCTGGTCCACAAACCTGATGACTGCTACAGACGGGGTCAAACGCTCCTTCCTGTCACCAGTATTTAGAAGCAATGTACTGCAGTTTAAAGAAAATTAATAGAAACCTTACATTTGGTGTTTAGTCAAGAAATATTAAAACATTCTTGTCATCAAATACATAACTGTTTGGGTCTTAGCAGCAGATACTAGGGAGCAACATTAGCTTTTTTTAACCGATGGTCTCTTTTCATCGCACTTTTTTATTGAATAGAAGACAAACTTGTCACAACAGAATACAAAAACGTGTCATTTGTGTCTGTAGGTGTGCAAGACAATTCCATGAAGGTCTGGAGTTTTCCAGTTCTTCATACAACTGCTCTTTCCTTAAACCTTCCATATTCGACTTACTTACAGACTCAAAATGAAGATCTAAAGTGACAAATGGAGATGACAAAAGGTTGAAAATGACTGTTGTGAAGCAGACGTCCACAGATCGCACAGTTTAGGCTCTCATTAAACCAGCTCCCTTTAGCAGCAAGTCAAAGGTCCAACACTTATTAGTGTTGTTTAGGTTGTTTCATTGTCATGTACCTCTGTTAAGTAAAAGTGCAATTGGACAAAAAAAGGTTGAGAGGTTACTATATTTTTTCCTTGAAGTATATTTTTATGTGTTTTCATATTCAACTTGTTTGGGGAAAAAAATGCTAATGACCTAGCAACAGCCTTGGAGTATATTTACACACTGTCCAAAAGAAAATATCTCCTTATTTAATGAGAAATGAGTCGATAGCAGAGTAAAAGATAGAACAGACTTTATTTTGAAATACTGGTGACAGGATGTAGTATTTGGGTGATGTAGTGATGCAGGCTGACTGTGCCGTTGGTCACTGGATGCTGGAGCTCATTGATAAACATTCTCGTCCTTGTATAAAACTGCTTCAGGGAACTTTAGTCACCGTGCATCTCCACCAGGTAGGCTGTGCATGCACCATCACACCGTCAGCCTCACTCCACATTTGTTGAGTTAGTCCAGTTTTTCAGTGGGATGAGTGCGACTGTGCTGTGAATGCGCTGCTTTTCTGGGTTCCAGCCGCTGTAAATAGATGGAAGCAGGACAGGGAGGTTCATGTCCTTTGACCCCCCTCGCTGGTTTTCACCCTTTCAAAGCCTCCGCTGTTTTTGATTCAGTGGTTCCTCTCTCCTTTTCCGTTTGACACTACTTCTGCTCTGTCTTATTGTATCGCAGAGGCTTTGTGAATCTGTATCATATGAAAATATGTGTAAATGCTGCTGATTCAAAGACAAATCTATGAGATGATGCCCTGTAAACAGCCCCTGTGGTCACGGCTGTACTCGTATGACTCTAGTCCCGTTCTCCTCCACCCTGGGTAACTCCATTTACACTTTTATTATGGCTCCTCCAGCCAAAGTTGATTCAGTTTGGAGACTGTGATCAAATGGAATTGGAACCATAAAAGCTTAATGTTGCTTTGTGGAGTTTCACAGTCTGAGCAGAGTTTTCAAGGAAACTCTGTACTGCTTTATTTTACTCTGGATGACAGGGACAGGTCCGTTACATCCTGTTGTAACCTGCCACCTTCAGCTTTAACATGGAAACAGTTTTAAAAGGAATAAGCTACAATGGTGTCCGACAGCACAACAGTGACAGGAGTCCTTGAAAGCTGCTTGATGTCTGTTGTGGAGCAGTTGTTTACCAGGGTATGGATGAACAAACCCCAGCCACAGGGTGTCTCTCATTCAGCTATGATTAAACATGTGCCAGAATGTATAAAGAAATGACAGGCTCTGTGCTCTGAAGTACTTTTGTGCTGCTTTTACCTTATCTATTATCTTATTGTTTTTTGCAAGTAAATGTTTCTGTTTAAAAAATTTTTTTTCATGTGTTCTCTAATTGCAATATGTGTATATTTCATCCTGGCCCAAAATAACTGCAGGGAAATCAGAGGCACCCTCGCTTCCAAGAAAAGAATCATAAAAGGGTTTACACGCTAAGAGGATGATAGGAGAACATAGGAATGATTTCAAGACTTCAGAAAGTACCAGAATGTTTCAGCTGAGTGTGAGGCGGTGAGAGGATTTTTGTCAGTATTTGAAATAAACTTTTACATTAAAAAGATTTTCTTGCTGTGTCTTATTGATGTGTCTGTAAAGTTGAACAGAAAGGTCCTTAACTGGAAGTGTTGGAGACTGTACTTGGTGAGTTCTGGACAAAAATGGTCAAAGGGAGTACAAGCCTTTGTTTCCCACTAGGGGGAAGCAAAGGTATTTTGTTCCGTCGCGGCCGTTCACTGAAACTGGAAGTTACCAGTATTTTCCAGAATGGGAACTAACAGAAGGCAGATATTCATGGTCTGTATTTGCTTTGTGCTACTTGTAGAGTTAGTGACGCCTGTGTGACATTTTACAGGCACTAATGTTTACTTAACATGACTGAACTGATCCATGTCATTCATCTAAACAGAAGTATGTTCATTATAAAACAGTATGTTTTTTTCTGCGTTGACTTTTTAAAATGCTTGCTGCAATGTTTGTGATTTAAAGTGGGCAGTGTGTGGAACAAACTGACAGCATGTGATACAGAATATATGCACAAATGTAGTTGGCACTGACCAAGATAGATAACAGGAGCTTTTAACAACACCGCCTGGAATATTAAAATGTTGCGCTTACATTGGCTTTATTAGTATTGATTGACTTAAGTGTTTATTTCGAATATGACTGTAAAAAAAAAAAAAAAAAATATATATATATATATATATATATATATATATATATATATATATATATATATATATATATATATATAAACAAACAAAACATTAAAGCATCAGACATAACTTATAAACTCCCACCCCTTCTCCTTAAATAATTGACAACACAGCTTCCTAGTCTGAACATATCTGTACTCTAACGCCTGATGCGTATAGTTCAATAATTTAGTTTGACTATATTATTAAGAAATATGATTTACATGAACACATAACACAATACCACATATATACGTACACAGATATATACACATGCATATATATGTGTGTGTGTGTGTATCTATCTATCTATCTATCTATCTATCTATCTATCTATATATATATATATATATATATATATATATATATATATATATATATATATAATATCACATATAAACCTATACATCCTTGTCATCTCAATCTCATCTCTTAAACGTAATGTGTTTGTACCTCATTTTAATTGTTTCATGCTCGGACATTGCTTCAATTCTATATTTATTATTTGTTGATGTTGGTATTTACGTCGTACATTTTTTACGTTAATATTTCTGGTGTTCCGGTAACTTCCATTTGAATTCATGATGTCATGGAAAAATACAAAGGTAATTCCGTAGAACAGAATAAAACCTTGTGTCGGGTTTTGCCCAGATTTAACCACTATGTCAAAGTAAGTATCCCTAACTTCTCGTTTTTATGTCCATAACACGTATACGCTGGTTAAAAAATAAAATTAACAAGAAAAAAAAAGAAGAAAAGAAATGGACAATTGTGGAAAGCGGAAGTGGGCGTGCCAGTGACGTAGGGCTGACGCAGGACGCAGAGGGTCGTGGTGTCTTTGAATAGGCTTGTAACTTCCGCTCTGCTCCGACCGACCTGAAGCAGCCATGGGGTTTCGACCGTAGGGGAGGGTAGTTTTTATTGAACAACTTAGCAGTTTACCTTTCATTTTGAATCTAACCAATTAATGTTAATCGCGAGTTTAAAGTTACTGATTAAGATGAATATTATTCCCCCATCAAAGCGTACTGCGTTTGGAATCATGAGTGTTTCTTTGCTTCATCAAAATGGAGTCGCGGATCCTTTCGGAGCAGAGGACTCAGCCCAGTTTATCCGGGACTCAGCCCAGTTCAACCGGGCCTCGGCCTTGGACTCTCGGAACAGCAATCCACAGCACCGACCCAACAATCTGGGAGTGAAAGCAAAGAACGAGCACTTACCCAAAAGCCTTCAGGAGGACCGGGATGAGGCGGACGCGGACGGCTCTCTGCCCTGTACGCCGGAGTTCCAGTCCCTGGAGCCGGACGTGCCCAGCTGCCCGGCGGGACATGAAGTCCTGGAGGCCGACACAAGGCAGCTTATTATCGGCTTCCTCAAAGTCTTTACAGGAGTTTCGAAACCTCGGTGGAGTCAAAACGAAGCACTATCAACAATGAAAAGAGTTGTGGAGGACCTTTTGGAAAAACACAGATACGCATACAATGGTAAGTGACGAGGACGGAGCACGAGCCCTGTTCCCAGACGGCTCTCGTGGCACTTATGCTAATGCTATGCTAACCCCCCCCCCCCCTTCCCTTCAGCTCCAGTTCTAGATAACATTAGATTAGATTAGATTAAATAGAATTTTATTGATCCCTTGGGCAGAGCCCTCAGGAAATTGAGGTTCCAAAAGCAGCACAAACACCAAATATACACTCTAGAAAAAAGCAAAACAATAACATAACTAAAAACTATTAAAAACAATCAATTATATTCCTATACAGTGTTATTATACGCACAATATGTAATTATATAGCTTAATAATCACACAATAAAAGTACTAGTAGAGACAAGAGTGGCAAAGTAGTAAATGATTAATAAAAAGTGTCTTATGTCATATATTACAGTATGCACAATATGTGTAGTATATGATAATAAGTATTGGTGAGCCTTACAACACAGCCCATGTTTAAAGTAACTGCTGCTTTTGCTGTGTCCAACTCCTTTATCCTCACAGAATGTTCCTATATTTCGTTGTAACAGAATGTAAGCCAGGGGCCTTTTCGTTTCTCACTCTGGTCTGTTTTATTTTGTTAAGGTATGATCAACAAATTGTCATTGGATGACAGAGGAGATGATATGAGGTTCGTAAGTGCAGTAGCAACAAGTCTCTTTGAAGATGGGACCACGAACTGGGGTCGTGTTGCCAGCCTGGTGGCCTTCGGGGCAGTGGTGTGTCAGTATCTTAAGAAGAAAGGCAGGGAAAACTGTGTGGAGCTGGTGGGAGAAGAGATTTCAGCATATCTGCTGTCTGATCAGCGAGACTGGCTGCTCAAAAACAACTCCTGGGTAAGAATCATGACTAATGAGTGTATGACGGGAAATAGCCCAAAATGAGTGGTTGCGCAACTGCTGTTGTTGTGTAATGTAGGATGTGTCACCATGAAACACAACTGTATCCCAGTATTTGGACAATATTCTGTTTCATTTTTCAGGACGGCTTTGTAGAGTTCTTCCGAGTATCAGACCCAGAATCAACAGTGAGGAACACACTGATGACCGTGGCTGGATTAGCTGGTATTGGGGCAACACTGGCCATGTTAATCAGGTGAATTTCTTGGACTGTCTAAGACTGATTTGTCTGACCAAGATTGGGACTTCATCTTGTTTTATCAGCGCATTTCCATCGTGGGTTTGGACTTCACAGAACGGAAATGAAAGAATCACTCTTTCTCGGTGGTACACTTCCAACTCTGAGCCCTTGATAAGAACTTTTTTTTTGTGGATATATGAGAAAACGGAGATGGACATCAGTTTCCAACAGTCAACATTCAATTAGGTTGTATTTAATTTACAAAGGAATTTATTTTTTTATTAAATGTCAAAAATGTCTCTATGCAAATTAAAACTTTCTTAGGCTGTCAGTTGACCTGATATCTGCTCTTGATTCTGTTTACTTTGAGATCACACATATTTTAAGGCTTGGCTGTATTGATAAGCTGGCCCCAAAGCATTAAGGAAAGGCTGCACCCCCCATGCAGGCCTGAAGCCCATTTCCATAAAGTCTGCGCATAAGCCCTGGATCCTTTGTGCACTAACTCCAGCCCTGTCAGAGGAGGTGGTGGGTGGATTTGCATGTGTTGCTCCACTTCCTTGTTCCTGTACGTACTTGGCAGTAGCAGAAAAGAGCAACCAAATGCAGCTGAACTAAACAAAGGACTCTAATGTGGAGCAGTATATGATCCAAGAAATTATTCAAAGCTACAAATAAGTGAGGAAGGCTATCTATCAAATATGTTTCAAATGAGAACACTTAAAATGATTGATGGTAATGATCCAGTTGTAAGCTAATATTATATGTACAGCAATTAAGAATTTTGTTCATAGTTAATAAAACAACATAATTTGCATGGTTTGACCTTTGGGTATTTGTCTTTCTATTATGGGATTGTTGCCACAGCAGACCGTAGTGTTGACTTGAACTTATTGCTCGGTTCACCCCACACCTGGCCTTTTTTTTTGTATACGTGTAAGTCAGCCATTGATGTCTATTTATTCACACTACAACCAAAAGACGCCGCCTTGGCTGCACTTTCCTAGAAATCTGCTGAGGCCGCGGTAGTGCACCGTCGTCTCATTTGGCGTACGTGCAGCCACAGCTCTGCAGTGTGTGTGTGTGTTATCTGCAAAGACATGGTGCACAACAACACTGCTGGGGCTACACTGAGAGCTGACGTCAAGAACGGTTCACTACATCCTCAAAATTGCATAACACTGTCTACTTCCTCAGTGCTGAGTTTTGCACCCGCTTGCTTTTAGAGATGTGTGGCAAAACCAAGTCCAGATCTTTCTATTGTGTTCTGGAGTAATGGGTCTGGTTTTGGATGTAGTGGCATTATTTACATGCCTACTGCAGTTGAACCCCAGTGCTTTTCTCCTGACCTACATTTCTGCTGAGGTGTTTGTTGGTTTGATCTGTTCACATTAGGTCTGGGTTAAAATGTTAGCTGTCTGTATTGGTTCTTTCCAATTAAAAGCTGATGTTCAGTCCTGTTGAAAGAGAAGATAATTAGTGGTTTTAAATGTGACTTTCTGGAGGATCATAACTGCTCCTCTCTAAGGAGACAGCTCTAGGTTTATATAAAAACAATCTAAAATTACAGCTGACGTTTGTCCCACATTTAGTTCATGATGTTCTGCCTTCCTTTTTATCTTTAATATTGATATTTGATCTTTCCATGTACTGAGTCACTGTGGTGCAGCCGGTCATGGCTTAATCAGACAGTGTCCAGGGTGTCCCACTTTGGAAGACACTTTTTTGCCCCGCCCCCTGAAGGGGACACAAAGGCTATTGTTTTTGGTTCGTTTTGGTTGTTTACACTTAAACAGTAACACTATTGGTTGAATTCATACCTTATTATAGATTGTCAGTGACTCAGAATAGATGTGATTACATTTTGGGAAACAGGTCAAAGTTAAAAGTGTTTCTGATTTTTAAGATCTTCCCATTTACTTATCATGGGTGAAATACATGCGAGGGGCGGGGTTTGTTGTGTCTGGCACCACTTGTTATCTTTTGTTGCACATACTGGGAAAATGTCCCACATCGCAAAACAAAAAAAAACCCTCATATTACTAGTATCAGATTAGTCTGGATTAGACTGAAGTGAACAGTATTCAAGCCTGTGTTCTGGATTCATCAGTGTCTGTTTTCCTTCGGTTACCATGAGCGAGGTGAACAGCATCAAAACATTTGATCAGATCTAAAGTGAACAGGTTCTCTGGATGTTTGATGTGTGTTTAAGGGGTTCTCACACATCCAAAACGTTAGAGGAAAGGCCAAAGTGATGTGAAATGAGGTCAGTCCATTGTGGATTTTTAAATGCCAGTGGGAAACCAGCCAGTTTGGAGCTGTCCTCTAAAATACACAAAAACCACTTTACTCTGACATCAGATCAGTCTGAAGTGGATCTATAACCTCTGCCAGTTCTACTTTCTACAATAACATACTTCCTGATCAAAACCATTTTCTCCATTTAAAAAAAACTTTTACATCTCTGTCAAGCTTTAAAATGGATATTATGAGATTTTTTTTTTTTTTCAAATAATTATAATTTTGAATAAATATTGTTATTAAAGTTAATAGTGCATATACATATGAGTTTGAACAAATATTATTAAAGTTAATAGTGCATTTACATATATGTCAGAAATATAACTTTACATAATCAGTTATATCTTTTTTCTACAGTGATACTGACATTTTGTAAACAGTTCCATAAAATACAGTTCTGAAGCTAAAAAAATGAGTCTATTTGTGAAATGATTGGTGGAACTTTAATATATGACACTGATGTTGAGTTTGGTGGCTGTGTTCCAACAGTACCACAGACAGTTTAAAACCAGGTCTTCTTCATGTTTCTCAGCCCCAGTCAGTTTATATAGAAAAGGACCAAACAAACCAGGCCCCTTTAGACTCTGACGACTCAACTGAATATGGTTCTGTTTCACTCTGATCCTTCTGAACGTCAGCCCAACAGTTCCTCTGAGTGTTTGAACGTATCCGTCTGGGAGTGAAACCTGATCCATAAGGTCCACTGGTGGTCCTGGGGTGTACTGGTCTGGGGATTTGGAAAGTCATGGGAATGTTTTGAACTGTGGTTTGCAAAAGGAGGTGAAATGCTTGGGTGTAAGCGCTAACGTCGGCGGCTCTACCCACCTCCCGCCTTAAACCGGGGGAATCCTGGGTGGGTGTGGATCTGCTCCTTTGTTTGTTCAGATCTCCTTGTAGTCTTGGGTACAGAACAAACACTACACACACATCAAGGTCTGGGAGGAAACCGAGTCAAGCATCTCCCTGGTGATGATCCACAGCAGACCTCCCGTAGTCCTCTGCTGCTCCTGCCGGCGTTGGCTGGCGCCTTGGTTACCTCCGAGCCGCTCATTGTGAAGAACAGGGTTGCTTCTGTACAGTACAATGGGGAATTATGGCTGAGGCAATTTCACAGAAGCCTTTGCACCATGCACTGGTGGGTTGGGGGTTGGAGAAAACAGCCCTGCAGCGTCTACAGCAGGGGTGTCAAACATGAGGCCCGGGGGCCAAAACCCACCCGACAAAGGGTCCAATCTGGCCCGTGGGATGAATTTGTGGAATGCAAAAATTACACTGAAGATATTAACGATCAATGGTGTCAAAATCATTTTAATTCAGGTTCCACATACGCACACATACAGTCCAATTAGATTTCAAGTGGGTCAGAACCAGTGAAATATTATCATAATAACCTATAAATAATGACAACCCCAAATATTCTCTTTGTTTTTTTAGTACAAAAAGTTAAATTACATGAAAATGTTTGCATTACCAAACTTTATGTTTAAAAAAAATGTGAATAACCTGAACAAATACAAACAAACGGAAATGTCTTAAGAAAAGTAAATAATCTCGTGAGATGACTGTGAAATACTGCACAAATTACACTGAACTAGGAATGTAACGATTACCGGTATAACAATAAACCGCGGTAAAATTCCCGATGGTTAGTGTTACCATTTAAATTCTAATTATCATGAAAACCGTGTTCGATTACTGCACTTTTAAAGCTGACGGTGATTCCGCTCATTTCCTGGAGAAGCAGCGGCACTCCAGACCAAGGTTATTATTATTAATGAAAACTAACGAAATGACGAAAACTAGAATTGAAAAAACATTTTCGTTAACTGAAATAAATAAGAACTATAATTAAAATTTTAAAACATGGATAACTAACTGAAAATGCATTGTGTGTTTACAAAACTAACTAAAACAGATAAAAATTATGGATAAAATTCCCTTCATTTTCATTTTTGTCAACGTCAGATTGATACGAGATTGATTTATTTCCCTCAAGCAATTTTAGCTGCATGCACCATCCGACACTTTTTGGTCCGGCACTTGTGTTCACTTGTGGTTTCCAGTCGTCTTCTGGTCCCCACTCTACCTGGAAACATGGAGACTAAAGCAGCAGAGTCCTGTCTGGGATTGATTTGAATACAACAGAGAAGAAGATAAAAAAAAAATATGAAAAAACTAAAACTATGCATTTAGAAAATAATGAAAACTAATAAAAACTAGCAAACCTGCTCTATAAATGAATTAAAACTAACTGAATTAGAGAAAAAAAAGTCAAAACTAAAAAAAACTAAACTATAATGATAAATCCCAAACTATAATAACCTTGCTGCAGACATGCATGTGCAGTTTGCAGTGTCTGGCCTGTGAAAACATGGTGGAAGACTCCTGCATGAGTGTGTACAATAGTGTGTATGTGTGACACTGTGGATGATTTGATCTGGAAAATGCTCAAACAAGTTCCACTATGAACTGTCCAACTACTTTTTTTCCCACTAAAAAAAAACACTCAGGAATCGATAGGATAATTGATAAGGTATTAGATTGTTAAGCAGAATTGACAATGGCATTGATACTGATAAAATCCTATCAGTTCCCATCCCTGGTGCAGATATCTCTGGACATAAGGTTCCATCTTTAATGCACATTTGTATGTTTGAGATTTACATGTTAATATTTGAATGTTTCGGTAACATTTTATAATAAATACACACTATCAAGCATTAGTTAAGCATTAACAAATACTGAATTCATCATTTATAAAGCATATTTCTGACATGAATACTCATTAATATATGGTTTATAAACACAGTTATAATGGTTTTACTCATTAATAAACTCATCTACATTGTGCTTAATGATTGTATTTTCATACTTTATAAATTATGGATTCAGCATTTAAACATTTAGTATTGCATCACTTACAAACCAGTTCTGATGTGCATTTATGCTCACACATACACTATTCAGACATGTATTAATGGTTAGTGGATATTTTGGTGGATATTTTACACTAACTCACACATTTATTTTCCAATAGATGTCCTATAAACAGTTCTTAACACATGAATTCATTATTTCAGGTAGTTCTAAAGCACTTACTACTCATTAATTAAGTCTATGGTGTGAGCTCATCTAAAGTGTGCACTATCTGTGACATCTAAAGCATTTACAAATGAGATTTGAAGACTGGAAATGCCTAAAGACTCACAAAAGTCTGAGTTATTGTAACAAAGGAAAGACGCAGCACATGGGATTATTAAAACAAACTGTATGATTGAATGATGAATGATTATGAATGATTAGTAAAGCATTTATAACTGTGCTTATAAACCATATATTAATGAGTATTCATATCAGAAATCTGCTTTATAAATGATGAATTCAGTATTTTTTAATGACTAACTAATGCTTCATAGTGTGGACTTATTATAAAATGTTACCAATGTTTCTGCCAAGAGAGAGTACATTGTGTGTGTAACTATAATTGTTTTTTCAAAATACAACTTGGTTACATAATTTCAGTGTGTTCATAAGTACTTTTTGAACATTTCGAGCACATTTCAACAATACTGCAATAACAATGATAACCGTGATATGAAATTTTCATATGGTTGCATCCCTACACTGAACAAATGAACAATCAAGTGTTTTAGTTTAGGGGTCTTTTAAAGCCCCCCGTTGGTCTCATGTGGGTTGGACCAGTAAAATCTGATCAGAAGAACCTACTAAAAAGGAGAACGCCAAAGTCTGTCCTCTTTGTTTTAGTGTAAAGTAGGACTGCCCAAGTCAGGTCAGTTCAGGTTCCACATTCAATCTGATCTGCACTGGACCGGACCAGTCCAATAACAACAGAAGAAACTATAAATAATGACTTTATTTTAGTGGGGAAAAAAATAACCAACCCGAAAAAACTGACATTTCTTAACCTTCTAGGACCTACTGTCCACATTTGTGGACAAGAGTTTCACAACTTTAAACAAAAAAAAAGAAAAAATAAGAAAAGAAAACTGTCCACCACAAAGGACATTCCATAAAAAGTTTAAAAACTGCTTCTGAAAAAACTGTTGCATCATGATGTTTCCAATATAGGCACTGATTTAATTTAAAAAAAAAAAAAAAAAAAAAGCTTGTTCTTTGCTGACATGTCCTGGGTCTTAGAAGGTTAAGTGCAATTTTAACAATATTATGCCTCGACTTATTATTTATACACGAGCATTATGGATCAGATCTACAAAGAAAAAAAACATTTATTAACAGGCATTATTTTGGTAAAATTGCACTTAATTTTCTTTAGACATTTCAGGTTGTTCATATTTGTTCAGGTTATTCACATTTTAATGTTAAAGCATAGTTTGTAAATGTAAATATTTCCATAATTTAATGTTATTTTTTGCACTAAAACAAAGAAACATTTGGAGTTGTCATTATTTATTGGCATAATGGTTTTTTGTTTTTTTTTTTCACATTACACTAAGTAAACTTGGACTCATTATTTCTCAGTTATTATGCTTTTATTTGACCTGAGCTCACATTGGTGTGTATGTGGACCAAAGTAAAACCACTTCAACACCTTTCAACACCATTCATCCTGTGGACCAGATCAGAACCTTTGGAGGGCTGGTTTTGGTCCACGGGCCGCATGTTTGACACCCCTGGTGTAAAGGCATCATGTTGGAGGGATAACACTGGTCAACAACGAATTTATTGTTTCAGTTTTTTGAGCTGATTTAGGATAATTTTGGTGTGCTGAATCCAAAAATCACATTAATTTGCTCAATCAGGTCAACTTTCTGAACTATGCTACTTTTGCTTACATTTATGGGCATTTTCACATCATATGATACAAAATTCTTTCATATTTCTTGCAATAAACGAGTTCTGAAGATTTTACTTTTGCCAATTTATGATTAATGTTTTTTTTAATATTACAGGTGAATGAAATGGCTTCGACTAGAAGATCTTGCAAAAATAAGCCTGACGTATTCTGCTACATCTGTGGTGAAGACACCATTGTACCTAACAGGAATCAAGTCACAAGTTTCATAAAGCGAGCTTACCAGTCTTATTTTGGTATTAAACTTAGTGACCAAGATAAAGTTTGGGCGCAGATTGTGAGAAGATCAAATTTTTCAAAATCAAATTAGCAAAAAAACCCTGACCTGATTGAGAAAAACAGATGTCATTTTTGGATTTAGCGGTGCAAAATGGTCCTAATTCAGTTGAAAAAACCTAGACAACTTGCAAAAAACATTTTTTTGTAACCCAGTGTAATAGTGTGAAAATGGACTCTATGCACAGCTCCACTACTTCCTGAACTTCAGGTGGGTTCTTTATTTCCTGTCTTTCCTTACTGGACACACTGATTAATCCAGGTGTGTCTAATTAATCAGTAATCACAACAAGCAGTAGCAGACACACCTGGATTAATCAGTGTCCAGTCATGAAAGACAGGAAATGAAGGAGCCAGCTGAAGTCCAGGACGTAGTGGGGCTGTGCAGAGAGCCCTTTGCTCCTATTTTTCTCAAGAGATTTCAGGTTCATGTTCTTCACATTTTTTTTAAAGGATACTTTTTAGATGCAAACATTTTCGTGATGTAATTGTCCTTTGTTCACTGTTCAAACTGTATTAGCATGTGCTGAAGTGTCTGTGGCCCCTGAACTAACAGGAGTCTGGCAGACCTGGTCTACATGGACTGATCTAACAACAGCCTGGAGCTTATTAGAGCAGTGCATTATTGACAGCCGTGTGCATATATGATCTGACCTCCACCCCAGGAGGATCCAGCTGAGTCAGCTGTTCATATTCAGACTTTATGTTTTGGGTTTCCTGCAAGGTTCTAATAGTTTGGGATTTTTCATTCTAGTTTAGTTTTATTTAGTTTTGACTTTTTTTTCTCTAATTCAGTTAGTTTTAATTAGTTTTTAGAGCAGGTTTGATCATTTTTATCAGTTTTTGTTTTTTTCTAAATGCTTAGTTTTAGTTTATTTTTTTAATATATTTTCTCTTCTTCTCTGTCGTCGTACTCAAATAAATCCCAGACAGGACTCTTCTGTTTTAGTCTCCATGTTTCCAGGTAGAGTGGGGACCAGAAGACGACTGGAAACCACAAGTGACAAGAAGCGACGAACTGTTAAATATCATATGGTGCCAGCAGCTAAAATTGCTCGAGGGGAATAAATCGATTTCGTATCAATCCAACATTGACAAAGACGAAAACAAAGGGAATTTTATCCATAACTTTTATCCGTTTTAGTTAGTTTTGTAAACACACAATACAGTTTCAGTTAGTTATCCATTTTTTTTTTAAATTTTAATTATAGTTTTTATTTATTTCAGTTGACAAAAATGTTTTTACAATTCTATTTTTCGTCATTTCGTTAGTTTTCATTTGCGATAACTTGGTTTCCTGCACCTCCTACTTCAGTGTTCTAATCTTAAATCTGTCATGTTAGAAGTAGACTTTTTGATTCTAGCAGTGGCAGAAGCACAACACACTAATATTCTCTGTAGAAATGAGGCTGTCAGACTCACTGAACAGCTGAATGAGATAAAAGGGAAAAATAATGAATGAAACCTGTCATTAGTCTCTTTGGTCCATCGTACGTCTGAGCTAAACTTTCCCCATATTTCCTAAATGTGTTAAAAACAGAAGTAAGACACTACTTTACTTTACTACAAATAAGACACTACTTTGAAAAAGAGATAAAAACTGACACAACAAATGAAATAATAGGGATATTTCAGAAAGCATACAAGGGGAAGAGATGCAGAACAGTCTCAGCTTTATACACGGGTTTGATGTCATGTAGAAAATTCCTCTTTTTATATCAAAGAGAAATGGGAAAAGGAGCTTGAGGAAGAAATAACTGAAGAGGAATGGTCTGCCATGTGTGAAACACAGTTCACATCCACTAACTCCAGGATGTGGAAAGAGTTGGAAAAATTTGATCCAATATTTTATTACTCCTAAAATCAGGAGGGGAGTGGTAACAGTCCAGCAACCATACTGGAGATCATGCGGACTCATGGATGTAGACCAGTGGTTTCCAACCTTTTGTGGCTCATGACCCCATTTTAACATCACAAATTTCAAATACGGAGACTTTTTTTTTTTTTGCTAAAATGTATTTGTTTTTGATCATGTAATAGTTTGCTATACTATGTTGCAAATGAATGTTAATTTTACATGACATTAAGGTTATATAATGCATATTACACTGGTCTACAAGGAAAATGCTTCCAGAATAAAAGTAATGAAATTTTACCACATGAGAGTCACTGATAAAGAAAAATCAAGTCAAAAATGTTGGTTGGCTGAACTTTCCAAGATACAGCCTTGGGTCAAAATGTGAAATTCAAGAATTAACGAGAGAATGGGTTTGACTCCAAAGGAATATTTGTCTCAGAGCTACAAGATCTACTTCAAAACACTGTCTGCACATTAGAATACATTCACTTTACAGGTTCTATTTAGTGGAAGATTTATAAAACTATTATATAAATGTACATAAACCAATATATATGTGTAATAACACTTAATCATATACCTTGAAAACATCAGCAAACCGGCACTTTTGTCATTTATTTTCCAATTAATCTTATTAAGATACGTAACATTTAGCACATTTAATGTCTGAAGCAAATCATTTCTAAAAAATTGTAGACCAGTGTTATTGTGGACGGAGGCAGAAAAGCCAGGTGTAGATTACTGCACAAAGGGAGAATTTTGTGCAGTCAGTCCAAAGGCTGCAAATGAATACTGAAAAAAATAATAACTTAAACTATAAATTATGAAAGAGCTGCAGCATCTGAAACCAGCCACAATGAACATTTGAAAGAAACAGAACCACAGTGTTTCAGGTTCAGCTTCAGTTTGTCATGTCTTTTGTATATTGTGATTGTCTCTCTCAACTCACCATATATTTTTTATTAGTAAGTTTTTATTTTATTTTTATCAATTACTAGAAATTTCAGGTGACCCCATTTGAATTCCAGGTGACCTTACGTGGGGTCCCAACCCCAAGGTTGAAAAACACTGATGTAGACCATACGCATATATTTTGGACTTGCCAAAAAATAAAACTGTATTGGGACAAAATATGGCAGACCTTTAAAAAAAAAAAAAATAGGATATGAAATACCCAAATCTTGTAAGATACTGTACTTGTCTGTGCTGTACTTCTGACAGGTGAGGTGGTACGAAAAGAGGATCAGTACCTAATTAAACTAGAAGCACTCAGAGAGCACAGACTTCCACCAAAGCAGATCAATGGGCCCCCGTGGCCCCCCCACCGCCCCCAATCACCACCAAAATTTATCACGCGACTGTGGTCCAAACTAACAGCCCCGACCATGGACCAGTGGGCGTCCACTGTGGAGGAGATCTATGTTCTGGAGAGGCTGACACACAAACGGACATTGCAAGAGTCACAACTGGATCACAAGTGGAAACTAGAAGCACTCGGAGAGTGCAGACCTCCGCCAAGGCTGATCAGTGGCCCCCCCACCCCCGATCACCACCAAAATTTAATCATTTCTTCCTTATCCCATTTCCAACAAACCCTGAAAATTTCATCCAAATCTGTCCATAACTTTTTGAGTTATGTTGCACACTAACGGACAGACAAACAAACAAACAAACCCTGGCAAAAACATAACCTCCTTGGCGGAGGTAAAAATAAGTAAAAAAAAACCAGAAGTGTGTTCTGTTGGTTTGTCCGTTCGGTCCCTGCTGTGCTCCTGAGCTTCTGTCTTGTGGTAGATGTCAGTGTCAGTCCTCCATAAACATGAACATAAATCTGTGTTGGTTTGAATCTAGAATGCTGGTTCCTCCTCTGTCTTCTACTAAATTCTAAACTGATGTGTTTTCCTGGTGTGTCCACACATACACACACGTTTGAGTTCAACTCTTCTTCTTCTCTTCTTCTAACATCCATCACCATCTGTTTGTTTTGGTCATGTGACTCTAGTTGGACTCAAAGGTCTTTCCAGTACAGTTTTGTGTCATACACCAATTTAACTACGAAAACTCACCTGTTGCAAGAACAAAAACTTTTCATAGAAAAATTAGCGTTTTGGCGAAATTGTCCTTTTTCTGTTAGACTAATTTTTATGAACAAGTTCTATTCACACAACTTGAGGGTCAGTGGAAAAGAGACGAATGTGTTCTCAGTGACACTTGTAGTTTAATCTGACCCAAATGGGACAGCGGTTCACCACAGAGACCAACCTGAACCCTGTAAAGCACGGCTCTCAAACTCATGTTCTTGCAGGTTCCACATTCAGCCTGATTTGATCTCCAGTGGGCCGGACAAGTGAAATAATAGCATAAAAAAAAATAAAATAATGACAACTCCAAATTTTTGTCTTTGTTTTAGTGCAAAAAAATGCCATTAAATTATGCAAATACTTACTTTTATAAACTATCCAAACAAAAAAGATGTGAATAACCTGAAAAAAACTGAAACTTCTTAAAAAAAAATAAGTGTAACTTTAACAATATTATGCTTCAACATATATGGATCGGATCTACAAAGACACTAAACACTTAGTAATAGGCAGAAAATTGTTAAAATTGGACTTAATTTTCTTTAGACATTTCAGGTTGTTCATATTTGTTCAGGTTATTCACATTTTATTGTTACAGGATGGTTTTTAAATGTAAATATTTTCATAATCTAATGTTTTTTGCACTAAAACAACAACAAAAATTTGAAGTTTATAGACAGAATGTAGTATTTTTTTCACATCAAACTGAGAACAAAACATGGAGTCATTCTTTTTTGTGGGTTCTTCTGCTGTTATTATTTGACTGTAGATCATATTGGTCTGTACGTGGAACCTGAACTAAAATGAGGTCCACAGCCTGGACTGTGGAATTCAAATTCATCCCAGGGGCCGGATTGGAACCTTTGGCGGGCCGCATTTGGCCCCCGGGCCGCTTGTTTGAGACAACTGCTGTAAAGGAAAGAGCTGTTGTTTGAGGACAATGGCACAGGAACTGTCTTGAAGGTGTGGAGTTTATTGGAAAACAATCTGTAGTGCTAAGAACAAAAATAACAAAATAAGCAACAATGAAGAAACTGAGGCACAAAATCAACAGAAATGAGCTCAATAATGTGCTGATGGGAATCTTTTGGTAGATTGTCTCCTGTCTGATACTCATTTTAATAACATGTCAATCTTGCATTAGTACCTGCCATGAACATGAAAGAGCAACAAGTCCAAAAGTGTTGTGAAAACGCTGCACGTCAAACTGAAAACAAAACAAAGACTAGTGGTTGGATGTGTCAACATAGTCTGAAGTCTGCATGTTACTTATGTTATTTCATGTTGTGTTATTTTATTTTATGTTATGATGTGAAAAACAACTTGATGAGGAAGCTGTTTTTTTAAGTGTTTGCTTCCAATGAAAAACAGCCTGGTTCGATATCTGTCGTATTTGTGATTAACAACTGCTTTGACATTTTCAGCTGCAGCCTCGGTAGTTTTTTCTTCTCTGAAAAAGTCGAAGTGTTGTGGTTGAACAAACTTGAAGACTGTAATGGTGCAGACTGAAACTCATCTGCTGCACTCCACACCAACAGTGCAGCTGTAAAAATGTAAAGCTTGAAAAACCCCAGAGCAGGTGAACACATTCCCCTCATGGGAGAGTCCAAGGTGTGTCTGTGCAGGAACAGCACACAAACCCCACATCTGAATATTAGAAGCACTATTGATTATTTTAGGCTGAACTGTGTAAAAGGAAGTGCATCAGAACTTCCCTGAAGTTTGTCTTATATAAGGGTCTGTGTGTGTGTGTGTGTGTGTGTGTGTGTTACATTTTGTCAGAATGATGCCTGTTTGACCTATATTTGAGAAAGTCTGCAAACTTAGAGCCATCTCATGTAAGTTTCAGAATAAATCCTGGCTCAGTTTGACCTTTTTTTTGGTGTAAAATGCTGGTGCAGGCTGATTTCTATGAACCTAAACCAGTCCCTTTGAGTTTTTCTTGCTGTTTTGCAACTTGAGCTTTGAGGAACGGCCCTTTTCAAACAGTCCCAGTATTGGTCGGAGCCTCTCACTTCCTCTTAGCAACAGCCCGCCCCTCTGTTTCAAAAAAAGCAACAGTTTCTGAGAAGTCAGCTGACGCACCGGTTTATCTTTAAACAGCCGCGGCGCGCCGCATACTTACTGGTTAAAGGCTGTCAATACTCAGAACTCCAACCCTGAGATGCAGAGATAGAGGCCAGCGCTCAGCAGTTTATACAGAGAAACTGTCAAAGCGAAACACAGAAGGTTCAAGTCAAACAGCAGATGCACAAATGTGTAGAGTGGAGACAACGGCAGCACCACGGAGTCTGAAGAGTCCTGAGCAGAAGATGAACAAGTTAGAACATTCTGGAGACCACCACAGACACAGGCTGATTCTGGGGTGGGAAGGGGACGTCTTCAAATAGACGTCCAGTAGAAGTCCAATAGAAGTCCAGTAGAAGTCCAATAAAAGTCCAATAGAAGTCCAATAAAAGTCCAGTAGAAGTACAATAAAAGTCCAATAGAAGTCCCATAGAAGTCCAGTAGAAGTCCAATAGAAGTCCAATAAAAATCCAGTAGAAGTCCAGAAGAAGTCCAATAAAAGTCCAGTAGAAGTCCAATAAAAGTCCAGTAGAAGTACAATAAAAGTCCAGTAGAAGTCCAGAAGAAGTCCAATAGAAGTCCAGTAGAAGTCCAATAGAAGTCCAGTAGAAGTCCAGTAGAAGTCCAATAAAAGTCCAATAGAAGTCCCATAGAAGTCCAGTAGAAGTCCAATAGAAGTCCGATAAAAGTCCAATAAAAGTCCAGTAGAAGTCCAATAAAAGTCCAGTAGAAGTCCAATAGAAGTCTGATAAAAGTCCAATAAAAGTCCAGTAGAAGTCCGATAAAAGTCCAATAGAAGTCCAGTAGAATTTCCCTTGTGGATCAGTAAAGTTTGTCTAATATTAATCTGACTTTTAAACTGCTTTTCAAATCAAAATCAGTAGATTGAAAATAATCATGACTTTAATTTTTTTTAGTACAAATCTGTTTAAATATTCAGTTTCAACAACATCAACATCATGACTCAAATCCTTCTGATTCCTGTCAGTCTGGGATCCAGTCCTTCAGTCAGATCCATCCTTTGTTCATTATTCTGTGGTTGGTCCCAACAGACTGGATCTACTGACTCTAAAATGGAATTATGGAGTTCATCCATTATTATTATTATTATTATTATTATTATTATTATTATTATTATTATTATTATTATTTGTGCTTAACTGGACTGAATATCAGTAGAATATTGTGTGTTTATTTAAAGTAATTTTAGCCAGATTGTGTGTTTTCGATCAGAAAAAGTAACTGAGCAAAGCCCCAGTTTAATAGAGCCAAGTATACTGAGGTGGGTTGTTGTTTTGGTGTTAATGCTGTTGTTGTTGTTGTTGTTGTTGTGTTGTTGTACACAGATGTAATTACTCTCTGATGTAAGTTTGTGTCTCATGTATGATTTCTGCCACGACTGGAATTAAAAGGACTTCCTCCTGTTTTCATCTGAGGACCCCACCTCCAGACCTTTACCTGTTCTTTGTGGAGGACTTCCACCTCCAGGGTTGTACCTGGACGTTGTGGAGGACTTCCACCTCCAGGGTTGTACCTGGACGTTGTGGAGTTTCTTGTTCCTTCCCCGTTTACTGTTTTCTAATGTTTTTTTACGGAACGGCTCAGATTAACTGACTTCTGGGAAATGAATTCCAATGACATCAGTGCTTTTATAGCGGAAAGTGCAGAATATTCCACACACTCACATGATGAGAGCTGTCAGGACTGAAGCGCTTCTCTGTGATGCACTTCCTCATTCGTCTGTTTCACATCAGCGTCTGCAGGTACGTTTGTTTCAGACTCAGACGTTTATGTTTGAAGTCGGTCCTGGTTCAACCCTCTGTTTATTTTGGCTTAGTTTTTTGGAAAAGTTCATGACCCGGACACAGTGACAGCACCGTTTGTAAACCTCTGAGCCTCTGAACGTACCTTCGGCGTTCCTCTGCTGCAGGATCCTTCATCAGCCTCTACGAACATACGCCAAATGAGTGACAGCTGACCTCTGAGGTCACCAAACCCAGTCCGGACTCTGACAGTTATCAGTGAATCTGTTCTAGAATCCACAGTTAGTCCAGTCTGCTGTGGCCATGGAGGCAGCTTTATTCAGGCAGAGGTCAGAGGTCAAAGGCTCCCATTCACCAGCATTTGATCTGAACTCTGATCAGTTTATGGAGGATGGTCAGATGAACTCCATCCACTGGTGACGGGTCATGACATGACGACGTGTTGTGACATGGACATGAACATGAAGCTGTTGTGCACTTCATTTTCCTATTCTCTAACTTTGGAAACTTGTATTTGAGGGGCAGGACGTTTGTTGCCCCCCCCCCCCTGGTGTTTGTTCTGCCGGTAGATTCACAAGCTTCTGCTCAGTAGTGTATCGAACATGTGACATTCCTGCAAATTAATTTCATGCTGAGGACAAATGTTTTCACATACTGGAGGGATTTGAACAAATGGAAGCTTCGACAGTGTCCCGGTGTTCCAGTGGACCTGGTGTCCCGGTGTTCCAGTGGACCTGGTGTTCCGGTGTTCCAGTGGACCTGGTGTCCCGGTGTTCCAGTGGACCTGGTGTCCCGGTGTTCCAGTGGACCTGGTGTTCCAGTGGACCTGGTGTTCCAGTGGACCTGGTGTCCCGGTGTTCCAGTGGACCTGGTGTCCCGGTGTTCCAGTGGACCTGGTGTTCCGGTGTTCCAGTGGACCTGGTGTCCCGGTGTTCCAGTGGACCTGGTGTCCCGGTGTTCCAGTGGACCTGGTGTTCCGGTGTTCCAGTGGACCTGGTGTTCCAGTGATCCAGTGGACCTGGTGTTCCGGTGTTCCAGTGGACCTGGTGTCCCGGTGTTCCAGTGGACCTGGTGTTCCAGTGTTCCAGTGGACCTGGTGTCCCGGTGTTCCAGTGGACCTGGTGTCCCGGTGTTCCAGTGGACCTGGTGTCCCGGTGTTCCAGTGGACCTGGTGTCCCGGTGTTCCAGTGGACCTGGTGTCCCGGTGTTCCAGTGGACCTGGTGTTCCGGTGTTCCAGTGGACCTGGTGTCCCGGTGTTCCAGTGGACCTGGTGTTCCGGTGTTCCAGTGGACCTGGTGTCGTCCTTTAGTGTGAAACATAGACATACTGTACTTTGGAGCGTTTCTGCCTCGTCGCCATGTTGGCTACGTTCTGAACCAAACCAATGCAGCGTATGTGACGTCATCAAGCATGTGCAACGAAGGTGGAATCAATAAGCAGACTAATTAAGCAGGCAAACGATTCCACGGAACTGGGCTACAGGGAACCGGTTCTGTTTGAGGTGGACTAGTGCACTATAGGCCCCTCCCCTGTGGCACCGCCTAGGCTTTTGTTCTAGTGGTATTTGTTTCCCTCACATTAACTTTTATATGTTCAGTACTTTTGAAACCAGTACTTTTACTCTTTTACTGCAGTAAAAGCTTGAGTTGATCGTTGTGCTCCTACAGAAGTCTGTTTAAACCCTAGTGTCTGTTCTTCCACCTGAGGAAGGAATATGAACACTGTGGACACGCCTGCGCAGAAGGTCAGAACTGGGAATAAGGCCCGGTCACTCCTGGATGACCCCGGTCAGTCCTGGATGACCCCGCCCACCCTCTATGGCAGGGGCGTCAAATTCATTTTCTTCCGGGGGGCCACATTCAGCCCAAGTTAATCTGAAGTGGGCCGGACCAGTAAAATAATAGCATGATAGCCAATAAATCATGACAACTCCAAATTGATTTTAGTGCAAAAAAATTTCATTCAATTATGCCATTATTTACATTTAGAAACTATCCAAACAAGAAGGATGTGAATAACCTGAAAAATGAAATTTGTTAAGAAATGTAAGTACAATTTTATCAAAATTATGCCTCGACTTACCATTCTTAAGGCGTCCATACACTGTGCGATGATTTCGATCGTTGCATGCAGCTCCATCTCAAACTGTGCAAATCAATCGTAAAGTCAGGCTCACGATTCATGTTCTCACACTGTATGCGACCTCACTGCTCACACTGTAGGACCATACACCAGAGGATACACCACACTGTAGGACCATACACCAGAGGATAAACCACACTGTAGGACCACACACCAGAGGATAAACCACACTGTAGGACCATACACCAGAGGATACACCACACTGTAGGACCATACACCAGAGGATAAACCACACTGTAGGACCATACACCAGAGGATAAACCACACTGTAGGACCATACACCAGAGGATGCACCACACTGTAGGACCATACACCAGAGGATAAACCACACGTTCCAGTGTTGTATCCAGGAATACAACGTTAAAATACCAAGGAATCCGAAAGTGCGTAGACGATTGTGAATTGGCATGAGTCACGAAATGGTAGTGCTAAACAAAAACCAACGAGCTGCTTTGGTATATGTGCTGTTATCTGTGAGGAATCAAAAAAGAAGAAAAGACGACGATGTGTTTGGTGCAGGAACTGGTTGTCCAGACGTGGACAGTATGGGCTGTCAGTCCTACAGCGAAGGGAACTAGAGGGAAGATGCAACAGATAAACTGCACTAGGACAATAGACAGTTACTGTTAGCTTAGAATTAGCAACCGCTTCTGTATTCATGCATGCACAGTGTGAGAATTTGAGGCCCATGGGCTCGTGGCAGTGCTTTGACAGTGCCACACGCTCACCAGGAGCGAGCAGGGTTTCAAACAGCTGCTGGTGGTGAGGTGTTCATGTCTTCTCCTTAGCCCATGTCCACTGCACCAAGCAGCACACACCATCAGAGGCACATCTGGACCCAGCCCAGAAAGAGAAGCACCAGTGAGAAACCAGCTCTAAAATCACGCAGCGTATGGACGCCTTTAGGCTACATGTGCATTGCAGATCAGATCTACAAAGGCACAAAATATTTAGTAACCGGCAGAATATTGTTAAAATTGCACTTAGTTTTCTGAAGACATTTCAGGTTGTTGTATTTGTGCAGGTTATTCACATTTTATTGTTAAAGAATAGTTTCTTAATGTAAATACTTTCATAATTTAATGTTTTTTGCTCAAAATCAAAGAGAAAAAATTGGTGTTGTCATTATTTATAGGTTGTTATGATATTATTTTTGAGCTCGATGCCTGATGCCTTGCACTTTGCCAGTGCATCCCGCAGGCCGGATTGGAACCTTTGTTGGGCCAGTTTTGGCCCCCGGGCCGCATGTTTGACACCTGTGCTCTATGGTCTGAGCTGGCGCTGCTCCAGTCTGGTCACAGGTTGGTCCTACCATAACAGCACCAACAGGCACTAGAACTCTGTGTTTGGTGCTGCTGTCAGACTCCCGAACAGTGAACAGTGTGTGATCTGGGCTTTTGTTTGTATCTGTCAGTTGTCGTTGATGTGTGTGTAACTGCTGGCTGTGCAAGAATTTGCCCCTAGGGGATAATAAAGTACCTTGAACCTTGAATAAATTGTGCAAAAAGATAGTTCCAGAGGTGACTCACCATGAAATATCACCCATGACAGATAGTACATTCTATAAAACCAACTATGTCAAAGGTGAAAAAGCTTAAAAGATGAATATGATTCAGGAGATGTGATGATACATAATATTTAACCAGAAGGACGTCCCATACGGCATCAAAAAATACTAACAACAAACAGCGTAAAAGACACAACGGAACAAAAACCAGATGATGAAAATGGTCTGAAGGACGCAAAAAACTATTTAACAGATTTAACAAACTGGAAAAAAGCTAGAAAGAAAAAGATGTAAAAAAAAATTCTTCATCATACGACCAAAGGACAAACTTTACTGAATATATAAACTCACAAACTCAACATGTGCAGTGATTCAATCATTTAATGCAGATTTGAATTATTACTGGTTGATTTTTAATGTGTGTTTAGACATTACAGGGACACCAGTATGTTTTATCAAGTAATTCACTTAAAATGGGCTTATAATGGATGGGTTTACAGAGCATTCACACTGTCACTGCAATTAGGAATTGCATCCTTTCATGAATTCATTCACACAAGTAAAAAAAAAAAAAAAGTCCTTGGGGGTTCAGCGCAGAGGGGATGTTAGACTAGACCAGGGGTGTCAAACTCGTTTTAGTTCTGGGGCCACATTAAGCCAAATTTGATCTGAAGTGGGCTGGACCAGTGAAATAATAACATAATAATATATAAATAATGTCAACTACCAAAATTTCTTCTATGTTTCAGAGTGAAAAAAGTAAAATTATGCAATGAGAATGTTTACTTCAACCAACTATCCTTTAAAACAATGTGAATAACATGAACAAACTGAAGTTTCTTAAGAAAACAAAGTGCAAATTTAACAATATTATGTCTCAGTTTATTACTTAAACATGTAAGTTATGACTTACAGATCACAGTGGATCAACAAATACACAATACATTTAATAAAGGGGCAGAATATTGGTAAACTTGCTGTTCATACATTTCAAATTTTTCATATTTGTTCAGGTTGTTCATGTTTTTTTTGTGAAATCTTAGTTTGTTTTAGTGTAAATACAGTAAAATGACATGAAAATATTTACGTTTACAAAAACAAAAATTTGGAGTTGTGAGTATTTATATGTTATTATGATAGTATTTGACTGATCCGACCCACTGGAGATTAAATTGGTCGGTATGTGGAACCTGAACTAAAATGATTCAGTGTAATTTTTTGCATTTCACAAATGCAGCCCAGGGGCCGGACTGGACCCTTTGGTGGGCTGGATTTGGCCCCCGGACCGCATTTTGACACCTCTGGACTAGACTGAGTCTCACCTGAATCCCTGACGTTGATTCCTGATCCCCCTGCTCAGCCTGCTGTTCGTCCTGCATGTTCAAAAAAATCAACCGTTTAACGCAGATAATAAACTGGAAAAGCACTCAGAGAGCGCAGACCTCCAACAAGGCAGATCAGTGCCCACCCCCCCGATCACCACCAAAATGTAATCATTTGTTCCTTCTGCCAGTATCAACATTTCCTGAAATTTTCATCCAAATCCATTCATAACTTTTTGAGTTATCTTGCACACAGACAGACAGACAGACACACAGACAGACAGACAGACAGACACACAGACAGACAGACAGACACAGACACACAGACAGACAGACACAGACACACAGACAGACAGACAGACAGACACACAGACAGACACAGACAGACAGACACAGACAGACAGACACACAGACAGACAGACAGACACACAGACAGACAGACACACAGACAGACAGACAGACAGACACACAGACAGACAGACAGACAGACAGACACACAGACAGACAGACAGACAGACAGACAGACAGACACACAGACAGACAGACAGACAGACACAGACACACAGACAGACAGACACAGACAGACAGACAGACACACAGACAGACAGACAGACACACAGACAGACAGACAGACAGACACAGACAGACACACAGACAGACACACAGACAGACAGACACACAGACAGACAGACAGACAGACAGACACAGACAGACAGACACAGACAGACACACAGACAGACAGACAGACACAGACAGACAGACACACAGACAGACAGACAGACAGACACACAGACAGACAGACACACAGACAGACACACAGACAGACAGACAGACAGACAGACACAGGCAGACAGACACAGACAGACAGACAGACACAGACAGACAGACAGACAGACACACAGACAGACAGACACACAGACACACAGACAGACAGACACACAGACAGACAGACAGACACAGACAGACAGACAGACAGACAGACAGACACAGACAGACAGACAGACACACAGACAGACAGACAGACACAGGACAGACAGACACACAGACACACAGACACAGACAGACACAGACAGACAGACAGACAGACACAGACAGACACACAGACAGACAGACACACAGACAGACAGACAGACAGACAGACAGACAGACACAGACAGACAGACAGACACAGACAGACAGACACAGACAGACAGACAGACACAGACAGACAGACACAGACAGACAGACAGACACAGACAGACAGACAGACAGACACACAGACAGACAGACACAGACAGACACACAGACAGACACAGACAGACACACAGACAGACAGACAGACACAGACAGGCACACAGACAGACAGACAGACAGACACAGACAGACACACAGACAGACAGACAGACAGACAGACAGACACGCAGACAGACAGACACAGACAGACAGACACACAGACAGACAGACACACAGACAGACAGACAGACACGCAGACAGACAGACACAGACAGACACACAGACAGACACAGACAGACACACAGACAGACAGACAGACACAGACAGGCACACAGACAGACAGACAGACAGACACAGACAGACAGACAGACAGACAGACAGACACGCAGACACGCAGACAGACAGACACAGACAGACAGACAGACAGACAGACAGACAGACACACAGACAGACAGACAGACACGCAGACAGACAGACACAGACAGACAGACACACAGACAGACACAGACAGACAGACACACAGACAGACACAGACACACAGACAGACAGACACAGACAGACAGACAGACACACAGACAGACAGACACAGACAGACAGACAGACCAACGCCGGCAAAAACAGAACCTCTCTGGCGGAGGTAATGAATTCACTTAAGACAAAACATGAAAACAGATGAAGAAACAACAGATGAAAATGTTCAAACAGACGGTGGATTAAAGGAGGAAGTCCTGGTTCTGACATTCACACACATTCATTATGTCATGTCTGTGCAGGGTCTTTGTTTTTGTGCTCAGATGATTCAGACCCTTTATGTTCACGTCCACTGGACCAGTCCACCTTAAGCCAAGGTTATGATAGTTTTGGATTTTTCATTATAATTTAGTTTTATTTAGTTTTGACTTTTTTTTTCTCTCTAATTCAGTTAGTTTCAATTCGTTTTTAGAGCAGGTTTACTAGTTTTTATTAGTTTTCATTTTTTTTCTAAATGCTTAGTTTTAGTTTAATTTTATTTTATTATTTTTTATATATCTTTTCTCTTCTTCTCTGTCGTTGTATTCAAATAAATCCCAGACAGGACTCTGCTGCTTTCTCCCAACTTTAGTCTCCATGTTTCCAGGTAGAGTGGGGACCAGAAGACGACTGGAAACTACAAGTGAACACAAGTGACGAACCAAAAAGTGTCGTATGGTGCCGCTAGCTAAAATGCAATTTCGTATCAATCCGTCACTGTCAGATGAAAACGAAGGGAATTTAGTCTATAATTTTTATACGTTTTAGTTAGTTTTGTAAACACACAATTAGGGATGTAACGATATGAAAATTTCAGATCACGGTTATTGTGACCAAAATTATCACGGTTATCATTATTATCGCAATATTGTTGAAATTGTGCTCAAAATGCTCAAAAAGTACTAATACACATACTGAAATAATTTAACCAAGTTGTATTTTGAAAAAAACCCAAAAATAAATAAAATAATAGGCACAATGTACTTTCTGTTGCAGAAACATTCAAATATTAACATGTAAACATCAAACATACAAATGTGCATTAAAGATGGAACCTTATGGTCATTATTTGACCATTTTCCACTTCAAGTTTGAGTTGTAGTTTCTTTTTCAGAGATAGAGAGATACATAGTCTCTCTCTCTCTCTCTCTCTCTCTCTTTCGAAGTGCGGTAATCAAACACAGTTATCATGATAATTAGAATTTAAACAGTAATACTAACTGTCAGGAATTTTACAGCGGTTTATCGTTATACCGGTAATCGTTACATCCCTACATACAATACAGTTTGAGTTAGTTATCCTTTTTCTTTTAATTATAGTTTTTATTTATTTCAGTTAATGAAATAGTTTTTTCAATTCTACACTGTAAAAAAAAATCTGTAATTTAACAAAATTTTCACTGTTAATTTTATAGATTTTTCCTGTATTTTTAAGATACAGGAAAATATCAACGAAAAGACAAAAACAGACTGATTTTACATGTCAAATGTAAAATAACACGAAAAAACTGTAACTGTGAAAAAACATAAAATTTTCATTTTTTAAATTTTTTAATTTCATTGGTTATTTTCCGTTATTTTCCAGTATTTTTTCGGCACCCCTGCTGCCGGAATAATACTGTTTTTTTTACTTTTTTTTTTTTTTTTACAGTGCAGCCAAATAAATTGAAAAGCCAGAAGAGTGAAAAAGAAAAGTCCACTGCGTATGTTTTCACTCACACCTGACAACTTCTGCCACATGATCATCAGCTCAGCGCTCACATTTTCAGATTGTATGGTCCTACACTGTAAAAAAAAAAAATCTGTAATTAAACAGAATTTTCACTGTTTATTTTACAGATTTTTCCTGTGTTTTTAAGATACAGGAAAATATCAATGAAATGACAAAAATAGAGCGTGATTTTACATGTCAAATGTAAAATGACACAAAAAAACTGTAACTGTGAATAACCATAAAATTTCCATTTTTTAAAAGAAATTTCTTTTCTCACAGAAAAATACATTTGCAAATGTATCATAATGTCACAAATATTTCTTTTCTATTTATGAGATTAAACTGTTAATTTAAAGTTTAATACTGTAAAAAAAAAAAAAAAAAAAAACGAGATAAAATTACTGACAATTAACGGTAACAGAAGTATTTGTTCTGTCAGTTGAACCAGACTTGTTTGTTCATTGACAAATATCTTGTGTAATTACAGGAGGTTTCACAACACAAATGTTGAATAAATGTATTTTTGTGAATGTATAACATGTATAAGCACTGATAAACTGTCCAAATACAGTTTTTATCAGTGGATTGGACAACTGAGTCTCATTGAAAATTATTTATATATATATATTTATAGGTAATTTGATTGTTTTAATACATGAAAATATTCTTTATTAAACATTAAAAAGTCAAAAAATATGCAAAATCTCATGTAAAGTTAGAGCAAAAAACTGTATTTTAGTTATGGAAAATTACTGTATTTTTATGAGATGGTTATTTTAACAGTATTTTTTCGGCACCCCTGCTGTTTTGTTAGTTTACGTTAACGATAATAACCTTGCCTTACCCCCTCCCCCCCTCCATGTGAGTCTTTCCAGCTTCATTGGGTGTTTCTTGCCCTCAGACTGCACATGTTGCATCTCTGTCCCCCCCCCCCCCCCCCCCCCTCTCTCCCCTCTCTCTCTCTCTCTCCCCCCTCTCTCAGTACACTCTGTTCTCAGCCCGTTGTTGACCCTGCATCAGGTCACTGGAGGCTTTCCATGTTTTGTATGTATTCACAAAGGAATGCTTTGATTACAAGGCCAGCGTTGTGCCAGGAGGGGCGGGATGTTCCCAGCTGCATTCCAGGCTGGTTACAGAGAGGACGGAAGGAAGAGGACATTCAGGCTAAGAATAAACCCTGAGTCCCAGACGTGGACTCACAACACACGCCTGAAGGTCCTAAAGCGGCTCCAGATCTGGACGCTTTCAGCCTGCACCGTCTGCTCTAGACTCGCTCACACGTTCCTTCTGTCGTTTCTGTGTGGAACTTTACAGACTTTATAAAAACACTGGAACACAGGGGTCTCATACTCCTGTTCTTTCAGGTTCCACATTCAGCCTGATCTGATCTGCAGTGGACCGGACCAGTAAAATAAGAACAGAATAAACTATAAATAATGACAACTGACAATTTTTGTGTTTGTTTTAGTGCAGAAACCCCCATTAAATTCTGAAAATACTTACTTTTATAAACTATCCAAACAAAAAAGATGGGAATAACCTGAAAAAACTGAAATTACTTAAGAAAAATAAGTGCAATTTTAACACTATTCTTCCTCCACTTCTCATTAGTCCATGTGCATTCTGGATCAGATCTACAGACACTAAACACTGAGGAACAGGAAGAAAAGAGTTCAAACTGGACTGAATTTAATACAGACATTTCAGGTTGGTCATATTTGTTCAGGTTATTCACATTTTATTGTTACAGGAGAGTTTGTAAATGTAAATATTTTCATAATTTAATGTTATTTTTTGCACTAAAACGAAGACAAAAAATTGAAGTTAATTCAAGATTTTTTGCCTAATTCAAGATTTTTTTTTTCTTAATTCAAGCTAATTTTTTTTTTTTTTTGCTTAATTCATATCAAGACTGTGAAATTTTTGACTTTGCAAAAACATCCCAGGGACATTTCAAGTGGTTCATATTTGTTCAGGTTATTCACATTTTATTGTTACAGGATAGTTTATAAATGTAAATACTTTCATCATTTAATGTTATTTTTTGCACTAAAACAAAGACAAATATTTGAAGTTGTTATTATTTATGGGCATAGTGTAATTTTTTTTTTCTCACATCAAACTGAGAAGAAAATCAGCAGTCATTATGTTCTGTCGGTTCTTCTGCTGTTCTTATTCGACTGTAGATCAGATTGGTTTGTATGTGGAACCTGAACTAAAAGGAGTTCCACAGCCTGGACTGTGGAATTTTTGCACTTTGTAAATTCATCCCAGGGGCCGGACTGGAACCTTTGGCGGGACGCATTTGGCCCCCGGGCCACATGTTTGACACTCCTGGTGTAACAGCATGTACTCTTCATGTATTTCATTGGATTTATTCAGTTTTCTAAAGGTGTTTTTGTTTATTTGTGTGTGTAAACTATCTTAGTTTTACCTATAGTACAGACAGTGTTCCTACAGATCATACACAGACTAAATCCACCGGTGGCACATGTTCCACCACGTAAACACAGCTGTCTGTCATTCCTTAAACCTCCTTCTAGAAAAGGCTGGACCTGTGATATTTACTCATATCTAAAAACATGTTCGCATCATCTGTCGCAATATTGAAAGTAGCTGTCTTTTTCTTTCTAAATAAAATGTGGGCCGGTCTTCTGGATCATCCGTGTCCACACAGACAATCCAGCTGATGACACATTCCTTCAGAATGTGGAATCCAAAGAATGCTCCTCAAACCACATGGATGTTGGCAGGGACGTGCACAGGGTTACAGAGGGGCCGAAAAGCCCAAAAAAGGGCAATATGAGTGCCAAATACGGTAATTTTCCATAATTAAAATACAGTTTTTTTGTCCTAACTTTACATGAGATTTTGCTTTTTTTTTTTTTTTTAAACTTTTTAATGTTTAATAAAGAATATTTACATGTATTAAAACAATCAAATTACCTATAAATACACACACATATATATATATATATATATATAAAAAATTTTCAATGAGACTCAGTTGTCCAATCCACTGATAAAAACTGTATTTGGACAGTTTATCAGTGCTTATACATGTTATACATTCACAAAAATACATTTATTCAACATTTTTGTTGTGAAACCTCCTGTAATTACACAAGATATTTGTCAATTAACAAACA